>NW_015546038.1:26276-29145 GCF_001515605.1 Sinocyclocheilus anshuiensis | reverse complement strand
TCACTTTTGTTGTGAAAGGGCTTTTACATTTGTAAAAGAAGAACTTTTTTATATTAAAAACAAACAAGCAAGCCAAGCCTAGATTTAAAACGTAACTCAAACGTAACAACTTTCCATAAAAAGTAACTAAGTAACGTAATTAGTTACTTTCTTAGGGAGTAACGCAATACTGTAGCGCATTACTTTTAAAAGTAACTTTCCCCAACACTGTTCACATGTGTGTGTTTTGGCTGCAGCTGGACTTTAAGGTGGGCTGGAAGAAGCTGAAGGAGGTGTTCAGTATGGCTGGGACGGTGAGGAGGGCTGATGTGAAAGAAGACAAAGACGGGAAGAGTCGAGGGATGGGGACGGTCACCTTCGAGCATTCGCTGGAGACCGTACAAGCCATCTGTATCCTCTGGACCTCAACCTAGAGATGATGAAAGTCAAAATGAATTACTTTTATTTACGTGTGTTTGTTGACGTGACTTTCACTGGGAAAGGTTTAATAGAGAAAAGTACTGATTAAAAATAAAGTTCAGTCAAATTAAGGCAAGACACTACAGGTGAAAAGAGTAAACATTTTGATTAATACAGATCACCCTGTTGATTATTCACAAAACATTAAAGGAGACATATTATGCCCCTTTTTACAATATGTAATATAAGTCTCTGGCATCCCCAGAATGTGTCTGTGAAGTTTCAGCTCAAAATACCCCACAGTTCATTTATTATATCATTTTGAAAATGCTTATTTTGAATGGAAGCAGAAACACACTGTTTTTCAGGCCTGTCTCTTTAAATGCAAATGAGCTGCTGCTCCCCGCCCCCTTTTCCAGAATAGAGCTGCGCCATTACAGCTCGGACCTGCTAAAAACATCTGTTTTGGTTCTGATTATCATGTTTATCGCTCCGAAATCATGCGTTTTAAACCATATTAGTTTAAGAAAACCTGGAAAAGTCAGATTTTCATGATATGTCACCTTTAAGGCAATTGTTTTGGAATGATCTGAAATGTTATGTATGCGAGGCATTCTGTAATTAAATATGCACTCATTTCTGGTTCTTAATGTGTCACTAGTTAGTGTGTACTGCCCGTGTAGACGGTATGTTTTTTAATGTCTTCCTTCACTCGCGCTCACAGCCATGTTCAACGGTCAGATGCTGTTTGACAGACAGATGCATGTGAAAATGGTGAGCCGCTGCAGCGTTTGTTCTCATGCAGTTTGAGCGTTAATGAGGCTCAGCATTCATTCTTGTGTTTGTGTCATGTATACTGTAGGATGATAAATCACTTCCTCCAGATGACTTCAGGCCTGCGGAGAAACCGCCACAGTTACCCCGTAAGAGCTTTGTGTGCTTGTTTGGGATGAGTGTGTGTATATATATATAATGCCGTATGTAAATGTGTGTTTATGGTGTGTGCTGCAGGAGGTCTGGGTGGTGTTGGGATGGGTTTGGGTCCCGGCGGTCAGCCAATAAATGCCAACCGTCTCAGTGGAGGAGGCGTCGGCTCCATGGGACCTGGAGGTGCGTTCATGTTTGCTTTAATTATTCATGCAAATATTGTATTTCATGCTTTATTTTTTTTAAAGCATGCAGTGTAATATTTGCATGAATAAAGCATTATTTATTTGCATGCAAAATAAAGCACTTGTTTTGTAGTGATGCATTAGAACTACAAACATGCATTAAAAGTGTTAACAAACTACAAACATGGCAGATATACGCGACCAACGTACAGGTAGATAAACGGATTTGAGTGATAAATAATCAATGTCTAACCTGATGGAAAAATATAAATTTAGCCTAATGTTATCCACGTTATATTTCATCTGCAGAAACACTGTGAACTTTTATAATGATACGTTTGGTCATTAACTTTTAAATGCATCATGCAAACACATAAGCAGAGCTCTCGGCATGATAGACCCGCGACTAGCAGATCAACGTGCCTCTTCATTTCTCTCCAATACGGTAGGAAATGAAATTAAACGAAATGTGGATGATGTTAACTGTGATAAGATGATTGACAGGGCAGTTTAAACAGAGACAGAATGCACGTAACTAAGCAACAGAGCATCCATTAAAGAAGCAGCTATGACGAAGTAGTATGTCCCAAAGTTTGCCTATTCTTCTACATACTCAAAAGTATGTACTTTTTCTTCACAAAAAGAGTACATACTTTGAGGGCACAGTATAAGTAGGCGAATTGGGATGCAGCAAATGTAGTTCCTCAGAAACAGTTGTGGTTCCAACAAAGTGGTTGCTGAGCAACACACAAACGTAAACAAAGGAGTATGTTACTTTGTAGAGTAATTTACAACAGCTTCAAACGCGGCTCAGCCAATCAGAATCAAGCACCGGAACTATCTGTTTTATAACAAGTGTTTTTAATTGATATATTTAAATTTCAAATTGATTCAGTAAATAATGGTAGTCTGCTCGATTCATCAACTCGAATGAATCAAATTGACTGTAGCAGCATTTCTGCTACTTCAGCTTTAATCAGATGTTTACATTTGATGCTATTAGAAAGTCTCTGAATGCTGATGAAGATCATGAAACGTAATGATGTGATTTTTAATGATCAAATAAAAAGAGCTTAAAACCATGATGTGTGCTCATGTGCATTTATCACCAGTAAGATCGCTGTGAATCTTGAGTGTATCGAACTCTTGCTGGGATTGATGAGTTGACGCAGGTTTGGTTGTTTCTCAGGGATGGACGGGCCAGGATGCAGCAACATGAACCGCATGAGTGGTGAGAGTCATGTTCATCTGGAGCAGATCCATCAGAGATCATGTGAGATCACGCTCATCTGTGTGTGTGTGTGTGTGTGTGTGTGTGTGTGTGTGTGTGTGTGTGTGTGTGTGGGGGGGTGGGGGGG
>NW_015546038.1:16448-26023 GCF_001515605.1 Sinocyclocheilus anshuiensis | reverse complement strand
TGCGTGTGTGTGTGTGTGAGTGTGAGTGTGTGTGTGAGTGTGTGTGTGTGTGTGTGAGTGTGAGTGCATGTTTATGTGGTTTACGAGGACACAAATTTGTATAATAACATGGGTATGACATAGGTATTACAACGAGAAGGTGATTTTGAGGACATTTTCAGTGTCCCCTTAATTCAAAAGGCTTATAATTAATTCAGAATGAGTTTTTTTGAAAATCTAAAAATGCAGAAAGTTTCCTGTGAGGGGTAGGTTTAGGGGGGTAGGGTTGGTGTAGGGCAATAGAAAATACGGTTTGTACAGTATAAAAACCATTATGCTTATGGAGAGTCCCCATAAACCATAAAAACAAACCTGTGTGTGTGTGTGTGTGTGTGTGTGTGTGTGTGTGTGTGCTCTTATGTTTGTGTGTGTGTGTGTGCTCATCTGTGTGTGTGTGTGTGTGTGTGTGTGTGTGTGTAGGGATGGGCGGAGGCTTCTCCGGCATGGACTGCATGGGTGGAATGGGAGGATTCGGTGGCAGAGACATGGGACCCATGGGCCGAATGGGAGGTAGACATCAATCCTTCCTTCAGTCTGTCTGTCTAACAGACATTAATCTAATCACATGTATTTCTGTTGGGTCGTTCTGTCTCAAACCAACCACATTTCAGAAACCTCCCTGGCTCAATTTTTTCTAAAGAAAGACAAACATAAAGAGTGATGAAAGCCAAAATATGAAATGTCATGGGTGTATATTTACGGAGTAATCCAGTATTTTGTAGGGGAGGGATGATATGACAGTTTTACCTGAGATTTGGAACCAAGTTACAAGAGGGTAAAAATGACTTAAGAAAGATGGCAACATCATTGTGTTATTGGCAGCTCTGTTAGTAAAATCTGCTGACTTTAGCAATCTTAGCTGCCGTATATGTTAGTTCTTAACATGCTTTTCTTCTGGTATCTTATTTTTTTAAGGCTCTATAGCGCACATTTCCAGAGATATGGCCATTTCAATACAGCTCCAGGAGTAAATTGTTAAATTGTGCTCATTTTCAGTGAACCAAATGTGGGTCACTTTGCATTTAGCAGAAAGTTTTTTTCTTTTGAAGAGAAATGTTTGAAGAACAAATAAGGCTGAAACTAAAAATATATCTTGTTTCCCTCAAACAAAACAATTGCATAGAACAGACCCGTCTGAGTGACAAAATACTCTTTCTCATGAAGTATTAAAGGTATCTTGATATAATTGTAGATTCTGATTGTCAACTAAAGTTTCTTTTCATGTTCATTTTTAAGGCCTTATATGGTTTAGTCCCAGAGATATGGGGATCTCAGTGTGGCTCCATGGGCAACTCTTCAATGGTCAAAAGCCAAATATCAAACCAAAGTTTTTAGCCAGGCACCTCTGGTTGAGTCGACACAGAATGACCATATAGTGCTTTATACAATACAGATAGTTTCAAAGCAGCTTCACAGACATAAATATAACAGAATACTATATTTCAGTATCAGTCTATAATTCAGATCAGTTCAGTGTTCACTGATGTTTGTGCAGATGTGTATCGCTCTGGAATGGGAGGAATGGACAGAGACTTCGGCAGAAGGGACATGGGGATGAACCGCCCGTTCGGAGACTCGTTTGGAGGTGTGTGTGTGTGTGTGAGAGAGAGGGGGTTGATACTGCAGTGCTATAATGACACAAGAACAATGTGTACAGATCATTAAAATGGCTGAAATATGAATGTAGACATGGGGGAAGGAACCCTAATGAGCTCACTTGTTGTTTTATTTTGAAATATAAGACCTGATAATAGGCCTGAGATAAATTACTTGTTTCTAACTAAAAGCAATCAAGTTGGTTCACAAAGAGCGCGCGTGTGTGTGTGTGAGAGAGTGTGAGTGTGTGCGTGTGTGTGTGTGTGTGTGTGAGAGAGAGAGAGAGACGGAGTGTGTGTGTGAGAGTGTGTGTGCGCGTGTGTGTGCGCGTGTGCGTGTGCATGTGTGTGTGTGTGAGAGTGTGTGTTGATGGTGATGCTGACTCTCTGTTCTCTGTCCATCAGGTGAAGGATATGCAGGAATGGGGAATGCTGGGATGGGACCCATGGGCTCTGGATTAGGTCACTCATCTCATGCTCTCACACACAAAATTACATGTATATATACTTCACTTTGATTTGACATAAACCCTATTTAAGGGTTTCTGCAGGTCATAAAGCATCTTAATTCACATTCCATAAATTAAAGCAGAAAGTTTTAAAGTTGTGGCATTAAATGTTGCATGTAAAACAGTAGGGCTGCACAATAAATCGCAATGAAATCGCAAAGAACTGTTTTTTTTTTTTTTCAATAAGTTTTGTATAGTATTTTTCTTTACTCTTTACTTCAAAAACTGTCTAAAAAGGGTAATATTATTTGTATTTGAGGTCTGAGATGTAGGAACGGTGAAGAGAGGGAGAAGGGGAAACATTGCATTTTAGCTCAGCATTGTCGTCTAATCAGCCAATATTGTCTTAAATAGCCTGCATAGCACTTCATCTTTTATAACATGGGATTTTGAACAAATATATTCAATCTTGATTGTTGTAAAATGTTGCAACAAGATGTTAAAAAACTTTTTTGTGTGTGTGTGAAAAATTACAGTTTTGAACGTATAACATAATAAAAAATATTTTAAAAAATACCTTAAAGTAACTACAAATAAGCATGTAAAGCAAATACCTTTAAAAGAAATTCCGTGTGGAGCATGCCCCCGATCCACGTAATGTTCTCACCTTTTTCCTCCCTTACCTGTTTGCATCTCACAGAAGGATTTATTACAACACTCGACTGACGTTATGAAGTGAGTTTGGAGTGAAAACATGTAATTAAATGTGGTATTTTCACAGATGTAGCAGCATTTACTACACAGCCGTAGTTCACGGAGAATCTACGCAAACAGCTTTCATAATCGCAGAACGATTTCTTCGATTTCATTATGAATCGTGCAGCCCTACAATACAGAGTTTCTTCCTCAGTATTTCTGTTTTGTTTTCCAGCACAAATATTTCAACATCCTTAAATCAGGACCCATTTACTGGAGATGCAAAATGAACACATGAAGACTTGTTTTCTGAGCAATTGAACATTTTATCAATGTATCAATCAATCTGAGTTTATCTTAAATAAAAATAAATAAAATAAACTGAAAAATATTAAATCTTGTTTTCTGATCAATTTATCAAAATGAAGTGAATTTAGGATAAAAAGTGAAAATAATAAAATTTTTCAAAGGAAAAACAGGGTTTCTTATCTAATTTTTCCATCTATCTTGATTTATGAATAGCTTTTTGTGAGTATGTGTGCGTTTGTGTGTGTGTGTGTGTGTGTGTGTGTGTGTTGTTGGGAGATTCGCTGAACATAAGTTAGACTGTCAGCTATGTGGGCCATAAGTGCTTCGTTTTCTTTGTAATTTAGAGGGAGCACTTTGCTAAGCGAAAAGCAGAACGTGAGATGGAGAGGCTTTTTTTGAAGTTCAACTTCCACACAGTAGTTCTTCAGGGTTCTCACAACACAGAAGATATTTTAAAAGCGTTTGTGCTTGAAAAGCAGCTAGGAAGAAAGAAAATGTCTGATATCTTTGCACACACACAAACACGTTCAAGCTGTGGCTGGGGCTTCAGTTGCTCGACACGGTCAGACAACTCCCGCTGAGATGTCACAGTTGCTGTATGTGTTTGTGCGGTTGCTGACGAGCGAACGCAGCTTATGAGGAGAGACAAATTCACAGTTTTCACACCGAGCACAGTGGAAATGCCTGATGAACTGATATGATCAAATAAGGAAAACATAAGGAAATGTCAAAGTTAATTTTGACATTTGTTTTGGTTCAGAAATTCAACTGATGGTTGTCAACTGTGTTTGGTTGTTTTATCTAATCTTTCTTGTGAAAAAAGAAGCGTGCCTTACTTATATCGAATGTGCACTTGTGGAGTACTTCAAACATGGGAGTACATTTCATCTAACATTTGGGGTGATAATAAACATAAAATTTCTCAAGAGCAATTTTTGAAAGGGACAGAAAGATGTTTAAGGCCAAATTGCCTTAATATGGGGACTTTTTGTACTTACTTGGCATTTTGGCGCACTGAAAAATTATCTTATGTCCGTTTTTCTTTTCTCTGTCATTTTATCTGGCCAACAACACAAAGCGATAGTTATTTAAATTCTTAAAGTTAGGTTAAAATTCTTAGAGTTAGGTTCGAAGGTTCACCACTCGGTCATATTATAATTATTAAATTATCTTGGGTCCTCCACATAGTATTTTAGGTTTTGTCTATGACAGAGGACGTCTAGATATTCAACTGCACCAAGCCCACTGATCTGCCACTTAACATCATATTGAGCAAAACCCAACACAACGGTAGATCTTCAATATTGACCTAATATCAGTTCACACACAGGCTTATCGCTGTTTTAGTTATAGTGGGTGGCCTATCAAACAAGCTATGGTATAAAACAAGCTACCATCAAGCTAGGTAACGTTATAATCGCTAACATAGCAGACTCATGGAAAAATACATCAGTTATCATTTTCTCCCTCTTTTGTGTGTGTGTGTGTGTGTGTGTGTGTGTGTGTGTGTGTGTGTGTGTGTGTGTAAAATGAATTAAAAAGTAATGGAGATCTGTAGGAAGTTGTTTTTTTTTTTTCAAACTGTGAAGTGTTGCTAATACAAGACATTTACATGTTGATGTATTGTGTTGCATTCAATTTATTCTTTACATTTTCTTTACTTGGCCTTTAAAAAAGTTTTAAATCTACTTTCATAAAACCTGCAGAAGCCCTGCCTTTTCCTGAGTAGTTCATATGACTCCGTCATTGTTCACTGTTCTGTATGTGTGTATATATATATATATATATATATATATATATCGTCTCCACTGAAGTGTGCTTGATGAGGATCGTCTCTGTGTGTGTGTGTGTTTCCACAGCTCTCGTACGATCTGACCTGGCAGAAGCTCAAGGAGAAGTTCAGTTACTGCGGTACGTGCGTTAACTCATTTCTGATATGCAGCAGATTAATAGAAACATAAAAATTGGGCGGATGTGTTCTTCAGGTCAGGTGATGTACGCTGAAATAAAGATGGAGAACGGCAAATCCAAAGGCTGCGGCACGGTGCGCTTCGACTCTCCTGAGAGCGCTGAGAAAGCCTGCCGCATGATGAACGGAACCAAGATCAACGGACGAGAGGTTGATGTTCGTATCGACCGCACCGCTTGAGACACACACACACATCACAGAGCCCAGCTTTTGTTTTGTTTTAAAAACATCATGACTGTCATATCAGCGATCTCACCAGCCGCTTCAGCTCCATGTGTTAGTGACCACTAGTTTTTTTTGGTAAACATTTTAATTTGTGGGACGTTCGTGTCGGACTACATTTTAAAAAATAAAAAGCTGGCTGTTGCAAATTTTGTCTTGGTCTCAGTTTGTCAGATCAACACAAACGATTAAGTGTAAAATTAGTTTATTATACTTTATTATTAACTAGATTGAAAAGTTTGTAGACAAACTTTAAGTTGGCTTGAAAAAGCCTAGCTAGAAAGTTTGAAAAAGTTTTAAAAGCTTGCAGTCTGAAAGTTTTCAGTTTGAAGTAGTTTGAAAGCTAAAATAGTAGCAATACAGTCTATCAGAAAAACAGATAGGTATAAAACTTTTTTTTTTTTTAGGTACCTAGGGTGGTTGCTAGGCTGTTTCTAGAATGACTAGCATGTTGCTAGCATGTTTTTAGCATGATTAGCCTGTTGCTAGCACGATTAGCATGTTGTTAGCATGATTAGCATGTTGCTAGTATGATTAACAAGTTACTAGCATGTTACTAGCATGGTGTTAACATTTTGTTAACATTTTGTTAACAAGTTACTAGCATGTTTCTAACATGATTAGCATGTTACTAGCACGATTAGCATGTTACTAGCATGGTGTTAACATTTTGTTAGCATGATTAACAAGTTACTAGCATGATTAGCATGTTACTAGCATGTTAACATAATTAGCAAGTTACTACCCTTTTTGCTAGCATGATTAGCATGGTGTTAGCATGATTAGCATGTTGCTAGCATGTTAGCATGATGTAAATTCGGTCTGGGTCTCAGTTTGTCAGATCAACACAAACGATTAATTGTAAAATTAGTTTACTTTATTATTAATTATTATTTATTACTTTATGTATACTGCTATTTTGTATTATGAATTTTTTTTTTTTTAATTCTCAAAAAATCTTTTTTAGGAATGTTCTGAAGACAAAACTTTAAGAACTCATAATCTTTTACATAAATTTACAAAATTTTAAAACTCACCAAGTCTTCAACGATGTGTGCGCAATAGAGTTTGAGTTCATTAGAGCTTTACACATAACAACAACTACACATAATACTGCTACTATATTACAAAAAAAGTGTCAATATAGGCAGATATGTGTGTGAGTTACTATTGTAAAGTTTTAAATGTGAGAGGAGGAAACCATCAGACATCAAAATCTGTTATTTTATTCTTAAAGGGGTCATCGGATTCCCAAGTTGGTATTTTTGATTAAATAAATGCAGCCTCTGTGAGCAGAAGACACTTCTTTAAAAAAATCTTACTTACCCCAAACAGTTGAACAGAAGAGTTGCTACAGGTGTGTATGAATTTATACAGATATGATTATCACATTACAAGCTGGCTTTAATGAAACAGTCAGAAGTATTTATACAAAACAAATAAAACTCACAATACTTGATTCATACAGCTGACCTTAATAAACGAAATGAGTGTATTTCTGATTGACGGCTGAATCAGCGTCACAAACAAACAGCTTCCAGTGCGGTTTTCTTAATTATAATTGGAGCGATTTGGTTTTGAGAGGTTAATTCAGAGGGGAATAATGTGTTTTTAATGAACGCTGACGCTGTAATTCTCTGCCCACAGACAGAGCAGAAACACTCACAGCACAGACGCTCTTTAACAGATCTAGAGCTCTTCTGCTCATTCACTAATCACTCGCTTCCCACGCAGAAATTGTTCATTTAACGGACTCGTTTTACAAAGAGAGACACCAAGACTCAGATCAGTCTGCTGCGGACCACTGAGATGCTTTGAGCAAGTATTAAAAACACACAGAAGTGCCATAGTGTGACTTATCCCAGTCTATCAGCCTTCTCAATCAGACCTCTTCTCTTGTAACTGGATACATCTGATCTTTATTATAACATACAATAAAACACTTACTAAAAAATGTCATAAAAATATGCAATTAAAATAAATCAATTATTCAAAAACAATCCAAATAAAACACTTATTAATAATTAATTCATTAAAATGCAGAAATAAAATAAATAAATTGAAATTAAAAACGATGGGAAAATTATTAATAATTAAATCATAAAATGCTGAAATAATTTAAAATTAAAAACGCAATAAAGCTTGCTAATAATTAAATCATAAAAATGTAAAATTAAAATAAATCAATCATTCAAAAACAATTAAACCAAAACATTTTGTAATAATTAATTAAATTAGTCGTGTTAAAGTCATGATGAAATGCAAGTAGTGACAGATATTTTCTTTCATATTGTGACATACATTCGAGTGTAAGAAGAAGAAGAAGAAGATTGGAATATCGGAAAGAAAAATCTAGGGCGGGACTTGGTTCTGTGCACTGGTTGTTGATTGGATGCTGAGATGTGGGCATGGCTCTTAAAATGTGTATGCAGATGCAGGGGCGGGGCTTAAAGACACTAAATGGTTGGAGAAATCGTATATATACCACCAGAGAGAAGATCCAGTTATGTTTTGATTAAACGATACAAGGCCAAAAATGTTTTAAAATAACATATGCATGAACGAATTGTTCATAAGATGATCTGCAACATTCATTTAAAAAAATGCATGTTATTTCACACTGTGTGACATTTGATGGTATTTAATAGTTATTTAGACAGCTCTCAATCATATGTGATATTGCTTGAGAATCTGTACCTGATTGTAAGTCTAGAACGTCAAGTTTAGTGAGGCCATCCACATCACTGATCCTCTGGATTCTAGGACATTGCATTAAAGAACAATGCATTGAATGCAGCAGTGTGAACAGAAAACACACTCAGAATGACTGAAGGGAGTCGTGTGAACAGGAGGAAAGTCATTAAAGTCACTGGGTTTGTGTGCGACTCCCTCGAGACGCAGCACAGAAGCGGCTCTGAGAGGAGAGATCCGTTACGATGAATCCCTCGCAGACTCACAGAGAAACACTGACAGAGAGTAATGAGATCCTGCGGCATTCAGCATGAGAAAGCTCCAGAGAGAGACCAGGTGTCTTCAGGAGAACGTGACGGCTCAGCTCTCGCCCCAACAACAACATGAGAAATTATACAGTGCAGAAACGAAGCCTAATGCATCCTGATGCTTGAAAACATCTAGATCATATTCCCAAAAGAAAAAAACAAGCCCCATATGAGGAGCAGTAAATCTTTTATGCATTGTCATTCTTTACACAACAATTATGCTGAAAATTTCAGTAACACTACTTGAAGCATTTATATACAATGCATTATAAAAGTATTTTTAATTATGCCTTCTAATTTACCTTATAATGCATCGCATGTCCTCATGAATAATTGTAACCAAATTTATAATACCTATCTATAGTTTGTTTCACCTTTAGAAAGTACAATGCATTAAATCATGACAAACTATCAATTGCAAATGCAAAGAATCTGCAAGTATTATATTGCATTATAATTTCAGTTACAATTATTTATGAAAAGATATCATGCATTATAATGTACGTTATGAAGACCTTTATAATGCATTATCATAAAGTCTTAAAGTGTTACTGAAATTTTCTGCATAATTGTAAAAAAATTCGGAATGCAAAAATGATTTAATGCTCCTCAAATTGGGCTTGATGATTTTCTTTTGGGAATATGATCTAGACCAGGGGTGCCCAAACTCAGTCCTGGAGGCCCGGTGTCCTGCAGTTTAGCTCTAACTTGCCTCAACACACCTGCCTTTAAGATTCTAGTATGCCTATAAGAGCTTGATTAGCTGCTTCAGGTGTGTTTGATTGGGGTTAGAGCTAAACTCATCAGGACACCGGCCCTCCAGGACTGAGTTTGGACACCCCTGATCTAGACGTTTCCAAACATCAGAATGCAACTTACTGAATTAAACATACGAGCTTTAGTTCAGATATCAAACGCTGACAGTTTAACTGGAGTCGTGTTGGTTTTAAGGCAGGGTGTGAGCATTCCTGTGAGATTACACATCTACAACAGGATGAGAGAGAGTGTGTGTGTGTGTGTCTCTCTGTGTGTGTGTGTGTGTGTGAGTGTCTGTGTACTGGTTTATATATCCTGGTGGGGACTTAAACCTGAATACACACAGACTCATGGGGACTCGTGTCACGGTAGGGACCTAAATTGTGGTCCCCATGGGTACAAAAGCTTATAAATCATACAGAATGAAGTTTTTTGAAAATCTAAAAATGCAGAAAGTTTCCTGTAAGGGGTAGGTTTAGGGGTAGGGTTGGTGTAACACTCTCTCTCTCTCTCTCACACAGACTCACACACACACACACAC
>NW_015546038.1:1089-1290 GCF_001515605.1 Sinocyclocheilus anshuiensis | reverse complement strand
ACTATGTAATATAACTATTTTAACTATTTTACAAATATATGCACTATAGTGGTCTAAGAGATTTGGACATAAATCTGAAGTCAGCAGTTCAAGCAGTTCATTGATTTAATGTAATTTATTTTTACATTTTCAAGTAATTTTAACATTTTTGAGTTTCTAACCACATTAAATTCCACATTAATGCAGATATTGGATGATTTA
>NW_015546038.1:0-1025 GCF_001515605.1 Sinocyclocheilus anshuiensis | reverse complement strand
TGTGTTCACAGGCAGTAAAGAGGCTGCGTTCACGTACGCCATCATCGCAGCAGGAGTGGCTCATGCCGTCACAGCCGCCTGCACGCAGGGAAACCTCAGCGACTGCAGCTGTGACAAAGACAAGCAGGGCTTCCACGGTCACGCCGACGGCTGGAAATGGGGCGGCTGCTCGGCAGACATCCACCACGGCCTGGGCTTCTCCAAAGTCTTTATGGACGCCAGAGAGATCAAACACAGCGCCAGGACGCTTATGAATCTGCATAACAACGAAGTAGGGCGAAAGGTGTGTATTTGGTTATACAAGCAGAGGCTTGGCTTTGTATGTCTCTTGTAAATAAAAACTGTCAGACATTATTCAGTTTCGAGGGCTTCGATTTTACGAGGTGGCGATTTTGGGCAAATTCGTAGGATTCACAATTTTTAGAAAAACAGTAAGCATGAAAGTCCACCCCTAATCCCACATTTAAACATAATGACTTAAATGAATTAGCCACCAAAACATGAAAAAGTTACAAACTGCCATATTGGCTGACCCAAAAATGAAAAATGTACTCACTCTCGTCTTGTATGACTTACTTTCTTCTGTGAAACACATGTTCATGCTGTTCTTTTACATGCAACAAAAGCATGCAGTGACTAGTGACCAAAAAGAAAAAAAACAATTTGCCTACTCATACTATGCCCTGAAAGTATGTACTGTTTTGGTGAAGAAAAAGTACATACTTTTAAGTGTGTATGTCCCAAAGTAGGCAAGCTTTGGCCACCACATACAGTGGTGGCCAAAATTGTTAGAACACTTGGAATATTTAAGAGGTTTCAGTTGTTTTTGTTGAATTGTCCATTACAATACCCATAAAACGAACTATTAGCGGATCTACCTGCGATGGAAGGAATCTGCTGCAACATTGAAAATGATGGACTGGCTTCTCAAAGTCCGGACCTCAACCCCATTGAGCAAATTTGGAGCGAGTTGGAAAATAAACTGGACAGATCTGTTGTACATTCAAAGGAAAGCCTTTGGCTTG
>NW_015546037.1:1161782-1206256 GCF_001515605.1 Sinocyclocheilus anshuiensis | reverse complement strand
AGGTTTTGGAGGACGTCTGTCAACAGCAAACAGCCAGAATATCTCAAGACGGTATTTTTTTAAAAACAGTTTTTAGTTTAAAAGGTGTTGATTCATTCCTAATATTTTAGAATCTATAAATTAGCCATTTGATTGTTTCTTTCCCCTTCTTTAGTGTCTTCTTTAGGGTCTCCAGAACCTAAAACTCCAAAGGATTTTTCGCAGTGTAAGTTGAGTTTTATACATTAATTCCTCACAGAATTGCTGAATGATTGTTAAAAATATCTGTTAACTATTTCAATTATCTTTTGAAAAACATCAAATAAATGTGTCAGGTTTTGGTTATCATTAAATGTGTAATTTTGAGCAGGGGGTTGGTAGGGGACAGTACTTAATTTGAATATTTATTTGTCCCTCCATCTTTATTAGATTTCTGTGACATTCGCCTGGATCCAAACACTGCACACAAATGCCTCATCCTGACAGAAAAGGACAGAAAAGCTTCATTTTCATATGAAGTCCAGAGATCATATGATCATCCAGAGCAATTTGACTGTTTTCCTAATGTCCTGTGTAGAGAGGGCTTGTATGGTCGCTGTTACTGGGAGCTTGAGTGCAGTGGGAACAACTGGTCTGTAGCAGTTTCCTACAGAGGAATTGGTCGTAAAGGACAAAGTAATGACTGCAGACTTGGGTTTAATAACAAGTCCTGGAGACTGACCCACTGTGATCATGTTTTCTATGTCAGACATGATGATAAACAAGTCCATCTCTCTCCTTTCCATTCCTCTAGAATAGGAGTGTATCTGGATCACAGAGCAGGAACTCTGTCCTTCTACAGCGTCTCTGACACAATGACTCTACTACACAGAGTCCAGACCACTTTCACTGAACCCCTCTACCCTGCATTTGGGATTTTAGAAGGATTTATCAGGATCATAGGGCAGAGGAGAATTCTCAAATCCCACAAATAAAAGACAAGCAAAATTTCCTAAACTCACTATGTTCTTGTGTACTCTGTACGATTAAACCCAAGACTGCAGTTCATCATTAAGACAAATGGTGTCAACTTTAGCTTGTCAATTCGTTTTCATTTTTGTGTGAACTGATTCTCAAAGTAAAGCCTTCTGCTGTGACTTTGCTATTGTGGTTCTGAATCATGATTTTCTATTTATTTATTTATTTATTTTTGTTGGTGAGGGTTTATATAAACAAATATAACCTCTGTGTATTGTCTTTATATGTTTGTATTATACCCTGCATGAGCATATTATTAGGGCATGTAAATGCGTACTTCACATTTGCATTCTGCCTTCTTATGGGAAGCAATTATAGCATATACAGTATAATGAACAGTGTTGGGGAAAGTTACTTTTAAAAGTAATGCATTACAATATTGACAGGAGAGCTGTCAGTCAATAAATGGGAAAACAAAGTAACGCATTACTTTTTTGAAAAAGTAACAGATATTTTCTTGTAAATTAAAAAAGTAATGCGTTACTTTACTAGTTACTTGACAAAAGTAATCTGATTACGTAACTCGCATTACTTGTAATGAGTTACCCCCAACACTGATTATGAATATGGTATGTTATTTTACGGTAGTTTTCTTGAATGAGATGCATATATAGAGCTTACCTGGATGTCATTTTGTGGCAATTTTGTTTTCCCTGCATATTGCTTTATATGTATTAAATGGGCATGCAAATGTGAATTTTTCTGTTTACATGTAACATATTGCTATAAAAATAAAAGTATTGTATCCATGCAATTGTGCATATTATTTTTCTGTGTACTAATAATACTGTCTGTGTATTGACTTATCTCAGCAAACGTTTACCTGCTGTTGATATCTGTATCTAAAAGTGATAAACAACAGCATTCAACTAGACAAAACTGACATTCTTGTATAGTAGTAGTAAGCAGCTGTCAACAAAAAAAGTAGAACAAGAATTTAATTTGTAACTAACATTTCCAAGGTTCCAAGGAATTCTTTTTACTAGTAGCCTACATCTCACACAATGCCAAAAAAGTTTAATTTCGAAAACGAATGACTAGATTTTGAAGCATGAAGTGGGCGGATTACTAAAGTTTGCAGACTTGGAATAAAAAAAGGTTATATACGGTACCTATATGCAGCATGTGTGTGTGTGTGTGTTACCAGAAATGTCCAATAGGTGGCAGTAATGCAATAAAGCGTTTTCAAGTTTGCCACACAAACACAAAAGAACAAACAGAGGATGCGCAGAAGAGAGTGTTACAGGAATACTTTTAAACTGTTCCGTGGATTTAAACTGTTGTTTTTTTAATTCCGCGGATTAAGGCGATCTCCCCGAAAGGCCATTTCGACTGAGGATGTGGAATATTGAAAATCAAATACTTAATTTTTTGCCTGGTGTGAGATTTACAGAGGTTATGGACATTAACAGCTCGAGAACTGAAATCCGAATGTAATGAAACGCAGTATGTGACCCGGTTTATTACTAATCACAGTGTAATATGTTAGTAATATGTTTTTCACAGGCTCTTAGTAAGCGTGCGCTTCTGTATCATTGCGACGATTTCATTTAAAGGCTTAATGTTAGTAGAAATATAATTTAATTACAAATATAAGAATTGATGTTTGTGTTGCAATGTACATTGTCCGTACTGTAAACTACTAAAGCATCGAATAATCATTTATTTTGTTAACCTCTATTCAGTCTGTTCATATTGTCTATAGAGTGAATCTCTAAAATGAAAGTAATTCAGTGTAAATTGTTTCTGAATTTGGTAGATCTGGTGCTCATCCCACAACAGTCCACCAGTGAAGGTTAGCAATATTCCCATCATCCCATCAGAAGAGGAACTCTAGCTCTGTAGCACACTATGGTAAAGATGGAGTTTATTAAAGAGGAGATTGATAACATGAGCGATCCAGAAACATCCGGAATGAATAATAAAGATGCTGAGGAACGAACAGGTTGGTGTCTGTTCTTGAGTCTTTATTATTGACGGCTGAGAAACATAAAGGTAAAGCTTATGTTTACCAGATGTAGTGTCAGTGAAATAATAAGCAATATATCAGTGATAAATGATACAGAAAATGCATCATAACTATAGCAGTTGTCATCCACACTTTGATCGTATTATCAAGCAAATGACAGAACTAACCATTGGCACTACAAAAATCTGATACTTACAGACCTACTGTTGCTTTCTGCTCTTAAATCAGGTTCACTTGAACTGTTTTTAACTATTTAATATGTTTATTTTAGATCGGATGGAGGTGAAAGAGCAAAGACAAGAACTAAATGAGGAGGAGGAGTGTTGTAACTTCAAAACTCAAAGAATAAAATCCAAAAAGCGGCACACCTGCTCACAGTGCGGAAAGAGTTTCAGACTTAAATCAGGTCTCAGAAATCATATGTGGCACCACTCTGGAGAAAAGCTGTTTAACTGTGATCAGTGTGGTAAAAAATATTCCTCGTTATCAAATCTAAAAGTTCACCTGAAGCTTCATTCAGATGAGAAGCCTTATGTGTGTTCTGTCTGTGGAAAGAGTTTCTCTCGGCTTAACTGTTGTAATCAGCATCAGAAAATACACAATGAAGTGAGAGATCACGTGTGTTGTGAGTGTGGGAAGAGCTTTACTACAGTTGGACAGCTGAAGCAGCATCAGAGAATTCACACTGGAGAAAAACCTTACAAGTGCTCATACTGTGACAAGAACTTCTCTCATCCTGGAAACCTGAAATCACACGAGCGAGTGCATACTGGAGAGAAGCCGTACCAATGTACTCAGTGTGGAAAGAGTTTCAAACAATCATCTATTCTCAATTATCACATGCATGTTCACTCTGGAGAAAAGCCATTTAACTGTGATCAGTGTGGTAAAGAGTTTAATTCATCATCAAATCTGAAAAAACACCTGATAAACCATACAAACGAGAGGCCTTATGTGTGTTCTTATTGTGGGAAGAGTTTTCCACTGTTGGTCAGTTGTAATCGGCATCAGAAAATACACACCGGTGAGAAAGATCACGTGTGTAGTGAGTGTGGAAAGAGCTTTACTACAGCTGGCCAACTGAAATACCACCAAAGAATTCACACTGGAGAAAAACCTTACAAGTGCTCATACTGTGACAAGAGATTCCCTCAGTTCTCACAACAGAAATCACATGAACGGATTCACACCGGAGAGAAGCCGTACAGCTGTACTCAGTGTGGAGAGAGTTTTAGACATTCAAACTCTTTAGTGCTTCATATGAAAAAGCATTTTCCATCGAGTCCAATCCATTCCTCCAGTTAGTTAGTTTTCAGGTGCAGTGTTGGGGGTAACTCATTACAAGTAATGCAAGTTACGTAATCATCACTAGCGGAGCGTTCGTGCTCTCGTCACCGCCCTCGCGTCGACGCGGCCAATCAGCTCGCACTGGCCTTGCGTGACGTCACGCACCAGCTAGCTCGCCGAACAAAAGCCGTCTGCGCGCTCTGCTCCTCCCCGCCGGATGCGACCGAGAGAACGCGGACTCGTTCATTTTTAGCGTTCAAGTTTGTTTTATAGAAATTCCCCGTGTTATACACACACGTATACAGTGTAAAAGTGCAAATCTCGACACTCGCGGCGAGTGTTTTTGTCTGCGCCGAAGCTCCGAGGGATTCTCGCGAGAGTAAGTAGAGCAGCGCGTGGCTGGTTTGTTTGTGTTTGTGCTTTAGATTGTTTCAAAGCAGCTGAAACCACAGACCAGTATTGGGTCGTATTGCGATTGTGTATTCTGGTTCTGGACCATGTTATACATGATTTTATGATGAAAATATTCAGGCATTTTAATTCCGCCACATGCCAGCAACATATTTGGCCTTATGTACCTTTAAAACTCATTGTTTCGCTTGCACAGACATGTTTATGCGCAGTTTAACGGTTATTATGGGGGAAAGAAAATGAACAAAAGTTGTCTGTCAGGCAATGCACATGAAATAGTATGTTTTGAAAATAGGTTTGTGTGTCATCTTCAGTGTTTACGTGTAAAGGTCACAGTGGAAAGAGGTTCAGAGATGATCTAATCACGCTTTTTCTTTCCCGTACCCTTTCTTTATTTGCCTCAGATTCTGAATATTGTGAAATGCATGAACTAATCAGAGGTGAACTCTATTAAAAGCTTTTGATTTCGTCTTTTGTGTATGTCAGCAGTGATTCAGATACTGAATGATGTTGTTTCCTAGTTTGGGGCCATTGTCACTTCTGCAAAGTTCTTTCCGTTCCCTTTGTCTCATCTGTTTTTGTCTTTAAAATCGTGCCCTCTTCCTATTACCTATAGAATTTGCATATGTTCGTTATTCATTATGGATACCTTACTCAACCCTTATGCAAACAAGCTCTGAGACGTGTGTGTACATGTGTTTGTTTGAGTTTAAACAAAGGGTTCCAGCTTTGTGCCCTTTAATGATCAAAAGGTAAGTTTATCAAATAAAGACTTGGCATATATGTCAATCAAAAGTAGCATACACACTACAAAGGAATAATGAAATGTATATTCTGTAATCTTATACTCATCCTCATGTCACTATAAACCTGTATGACTTTCTTTCTTCTGTGCAACACAAGGAGACACAGTATTTTCATACTGACCACTTGATCTGACTTTGAATTTAGTCTTAAGGGTTGTTTGATGGTGTTGTCTTGTCCTTTGGTTGTTATGGACCGTATGAACTGTCGTTTTGCTTAAAAGAGTTGTAAGCTGTAGAAAAAGACTGTCATTAGTTTTCTGCATTGAGACGTTTGCACTTTTCATGACTAGCACATTCAATTATTGATGTTATATTTATTTAATTTTATTTAAACATATTACATTTATTATTTATAATAGTAAAATTATATTTTCAGGAATCCAGATTAATAATAATAATATTTTATATTATTTATACATTTTATTTTGATTGTTATAAATTTATTGCATTAAAACGAATTCATGAAAATATGTAATTTTAATTAAAATAATGACAGCACTGAAAAAAAATCGAAATAATAATAGGCTTAAATTTCATTATGAAATATACAATTAATATTTTGGGGTTGAAATATGATCCAGAAATGTTTTTATTTATTTATTTTTGACATGCATTGTGAAATTCATCCACTTTTTAAATGTAAGTGTTTGGTCACCTGGGCTTGTGATAAAGGGTTAGTTCACCCAAAAATGAAAATTAGCCCATAAATTACTCACCCTCAAGTCATCCTAGGTGTATATGACTTTCTTCTTTCAGACGAATCCAGTCGGGAGTTATATTAAAAATGGTCTTTGATCTTTCAAGCTGTTTAATGCCACTCAGCGGGTGTTGCATGCATCAGTCCAAAATAAGTTAAATAAAAAGTGCCCATCCATTAAAAAAAAGTGTCTCACACAGCTCCGGGGGGGGGGAACAAAGGCCTTTTGTAGCGAATCGATGCGTTTTTGTAAGAAAAATATCCATATTCAAATCGTAATAATCACTTTAATGTAGCTTGCGCCAACAGTTGTACATGGACGCAGCTCCGGGAGGATGACACAAACGTTGGTTTTCACGAGACTCACCGGCACATGTGCAATGCTGAACTCATACGTCATCAGCCCGAAGCTGCTTCCGTGTAGGACTGTGAGCGCAAGCTACTTTAAAGTGATTATTACGTTTTGAATATGGATATTTTTCTTAGAAAAACGCATCGATTCGCTACAGGAGGCCTTTGTTCACCCCCCCGGAGCCGTGTGAGACACTTTTTATTTTTAATGGATGGGCGCTTTTTATTTAACTTCTTTTGGACTGATGCATGCAACACCCGCTGAGTGGCATTAAACAGCTTGAAAGATCAAAGACAATTTTTTATATAACTCCCGACTGGATTCGTCTGAAAGAAGAAAGTCATATACACCTAGGATGACTTGAGGGTGAGAAATTTATGGGCTAATTTAAATTTTTGGGTGAACTAACCCTTTAATGTTAATGAAAACCGTTAATGTGTAAACACTGATCTTTTACTGTTTTCAGATGCAGTAATGTGTTTAAATACAGCAACTTTCACTCTTAATAGTGAAAAATCAGTAGACTCTTGCTTTCACCTGTTGCTGTTAAAGATTTGACCGTCCACTCAACCGAATCGCCTCATGAATTCATTTTCTTAGCTTCTTTCTTCTGCTGTAAAACTCCAGCGCTGTTGATTTCTCCTTCCAGCTGAGGTCAAGCTCAAGCACTTTTTTTGAGCATGCTCAGAAGGAGAGAGGGAAGCAGGAAGTCTCAGTAGCTACTGTTTCCTCTTCCTCTTTCTTTCATCTCGTTCTATTTTCAACTTTTTTTTATGGGTCATGCAAAGACGTGTTCTCTGCATTGGGGTCAAACGGAGGACAAAGTCGTCACGGAAACACACACACAAAAATAATCTAGCTTAATGCTTTAGGGGTCTTCATTGACCTGATGTTGATCTCTGTCTGACCTTTGAACTTTATTGTGACTGGCTGTTAAAGTCACGCTGATGGAGTCACTGACCACATGTGGTGCTCTTGTACATGAAGTTTTAACATCTAAAGTTAATACAGACAATTTTGCTAAATCAGTGCTATGCAGAAAATGCGGCACAATTTGGGGAAAAATGTATTTGCTTGTTTCTTTATTGATTTATAGATTAATAAAAATTGCAATTGCAAATTTAAAGTGCAATTGTAAAGCAAATTCTAGGTTTTCTGCACAGTTTGGTCAAAGTTTTGTGATATATTATCAATGGCTAATAATAATAATAGTAGTATTAATATTATTAAATATTATTAGTATTGTTGCTGTTAAGTATTATAATAATAATTATTAGTATTAAATAAAACAATAAGAAATAGCCTACTATTGTAATGTTACTGTAAAATAAAAAACAAGTATTTAAGAAAAAAATGCTAACAATTTTTTTTTGAATTACAGCTTTACAGTATTTACAATATAATATTTGTGGCTGTCTTAATTTCCTCTTATTCAAATGTTAAACCATAATTGTTTTATGTTCTTCATTTTGAAAGATACAGCTCATTTATTTATTTAATTTAATATAAAGCCATATTATGATTTCGGTTTTATTTTCATGCATTGTGCACCCCCAATGCACAGTATAATACAACTTTCTTCACTAATACAACATTTTTATTGTGTTTATGACTCGCAATGACTTTTTATTGTGTATGACTGCTTTTAAGCACAAACAGAGTTTATTTATTGTATTTCATTGCATTTTAAGCTTTCTTGTTTTTGGTACTGACATAAATTAGAGGAAAAAAAACATTTATTATTATTATTTATGGAACAAATAAGAATTCATGCATTTGTCTAATTTATTTCATTTACAATTTATTTATTTAATTAAAGTTGGGATGGGATCTGTCACGACCACAGCTGTACTCAAATCTGGGTCAGTGATCTATAAACTCTTTTGTGTCACAGCTGCATCACATCAATGTAGATCTGACTGTTTTCGATATACGTTTTTAATGTAGAACACTAGAACCATGAATAATGCAGGTGTCCTGTAGTCATGCTTGACCAGCTGCTGGAGTGTCCACTCAGACGTGCACGACTGCTCACTCTTACTAGCTGACTAGCCAGTGGGTCAATGTTTGCCTTATGAAAGTGACTCACAAACACTGTAATTGGGGGGATGTTGGGTACACAGCTTGCTCAGGACACATTTCGCTAACACATTATAATATAACAAACATTGTTTGTTCACAAAAAAGGAAAATAAATAATCAGTTAATTTTTAAACTCCTAGCTTACATAAAAATGGAAAATGATAACCTTATTTTTCTGCATGAGATAAAAGTTTGTGTGTGTGTGTGCCTGACCGATGAAATTCTCACTTCCTGGTTCTGGCTGGGCACAGGTAGCGTTTCTCCTAACAGAACTCTTCTTTGTCTCTGTGCAGGAGTTCAAGGCTTAATAAAAGTCGTCCGGCTGACGTGGATCCTCCTTCAGTCCTGCAGTGATCAGGAAGGTGAGTGTTTGCTCAGTTATTCACACTTACACCACAGTTTATTCCAGTGAATCACCATCGTCATGAGGGAGTAGAGAGAGAGCGAGCAGCGGAAAGTCATGTTTTTGGTGCTCGTGGAGGGAGGAGAGCAGCTTTGGAATCACTCCACTGTGAACTGCTTTACCCCTTTCATTTCTCTTTCATTTTCTCTCTTTTCTCCTGCTCTATGCTGACAGAGGCAGCAATGCATGGAGGGTAAGCTCAGACTTTGTTCTTGTGTGTGTGTGTGTGTGTTGTCTTCTGTTAGTTGTGTGGAGATGTTTATATGATCAAATCTCTTATTCTTCATATCTCTCTCATTACTATGCTCATAGTTAGTGATCTGAACACACCTCTAGAACTTAGCGTTGAGCTTTAGTAACTCATGCTGCACTGTTTGTGCTCCAGACACGAATGATTCCTCTAGTAATGTGTCTTGTTGAGGAGAGGTGTGCTGTTACTTTTCTAAGCAGTTGGATTTGTTTGTTTATTTATGTATGTATTTATTTATTCGCTGTGCTAGTTTGTAGGGCTGGCCAAACATTTTGTAATTTATATACCAATATTATAATAATAACAATAATATATTTGTTGTTGTTGTTGTTGATAATATTTATTAAATTATTAAAATTATTTATATATCAATATCACAACCACAATAATAATATTAATCATTAATTATAATCATTAATTAATTAAAATAAAAACAATAATTAGTAAAAGTTGTGGTAGTAATAAATTAAAAATCTTAAAGATATAAGAAAAGGTAAAAAAATTGAGTATTTAAGAAAAATAATAATAAAAATAACAATAATAATATATTTGCTGTTGTTTATTATTGTTATTATTATTATTAATAGTAGTGCATTAAAGTTATTTATTAAATTCTTAAAATTATTTGTATATCAATATCACAATAATAATAATAGGCCTGATTTTAATATTAATTGTAATTTTTATTATAATTAAAATAAAAACAAGAAGTAGTAGTAACAAATAGAAATGTTTAATAAAGATATAGTAAAAAAGAAAAAGAAAATTAATAATAGTAATAAAAATAATTGATTTTGCAATGTAAATGTAAAATTGCAATACAGATATTTATGGCTGTCCTAATTTCTTAATATTTAAATGTTAGTCACCATCTTTTCAAAATGTACAATTCTTATATATTTTTTTTTAATTCATGTGCCTTCATAATCTTTCATTAGAAACACTAACTTCCCATCCCCTTGCAATGACATCTCATCTTTTCTCTTTACTAGCACTCCTTTTATAAACTTTCATGTTTAGTTGCTGCGTTTTGGGTGACATTTAACTTTTGATTGTCATAGAAATAACAGTTTTCTTTTCTCATCACTTTCTGTTCTTTATTTTATCTTGCTGTCTTAGTTTATTAAGATGTGAGTGTGTTTGTTTGGTTTAGACCAGTCCAGCTCATTTCCTGAGAAGGGTTTGGCTCCTGGGATCTCCGTTCACTAACAGAACTAGCTGGAATAAGTCCGATTCATTTGTAACGGATGCGACAAATGTTACTCATTTTCTGGAGAAAATAAGTTACTGGACTAGGTTTTGAACGGTGCAAGACTGCTTTTTGGCCCTGACTGCACGTTTGTGTGTTGGTGTTTCTTTCTTTGGAGCTCCGGAGGGAATATTCACTTCCCATACACATGCTCTTTTGAAAGCGCAGTCTTCTCAGGTTCAGGAGAGATTCTGTCAGTCTCCCGGTAGAGTGTGAGTGCAAGCGGCTCCTTCAGAGGGTGTGAAAACTAATCTTAGTCTAGTGAAGTGCCCACTGCTTTTCTTTACGTTTTCTATACTTTGCCTTTTCCTGTTTTAAGCCTGAAGCCATACTGGGTAGAACTAAGTTTTGAGCTAAATTATTTTTATTTGATTAAATGTTGTATTGCATTACGTTTTCAAATCTGTTATACTGTATAAATGATTCATATTGATATAAATAACAATTTTTGTATTTTTTTTGTACATTTATCGTGTATTTTTTATTATTTTTTTTTAAGAAAATGAAAAAATATAGCTTATATATTATTATATATATAAAATATAGATTATATTAGGGCTGGGCGATATAGCTAAAAAATTTATCAACGATATAATGTTTCATATCATTCGGTATCGATAATTATTGACATTTTTAATAATCTTTTTTTAAAACAGAGCAATAGAATTAGTTTTTTAAGTTTAACCACTGTATTTTTAAAGTAACCCAATTTATTGAGACGAACAACAAATATTTTTTGTTTTAACAATCAAACACAAAATAAAAATTAAACAAATATCTAATTTCTAATGTTTTATATGCAGATTAAATAGGTAACTAAATTAAATAGGTAATTAAGGAAACTTTTGTCTTGTCTTCCGAGGCCACAATGAGCAAAATAATGCAGCGCATTTAAATTGTCAAAGCAAGGAAGTAACTATAAAAAAAACGTGCCTAAATTAACTCATAGAAATCAAATTTTCGTAAATTTTGTAAATTGCATAAACAATTGTGAACAAAACAGCATCATGTATTTATGCATTGCTTAATCCAAAGAGCCGAAGCGCCATTCACACAGATTGCATTTAAAACATATGAGACGCAGTGAAAAGGAATAAACCAGATCTTCTCCGCATTGAGCTTCTGTATTTCTCTAATATTTTGAATGAATAACGCAGCAGCGGCACGTCTCGTGGGATGCAACAATGTCACTTACATCATCACCACATCTCGCTGCGCCACTGATGACGCTCCCTGATGCACACCTAACATTCAAATGTTTATTTTAAATTCGACTAATATTCATTCTTTATTCACAATCTCCTCATCACAGACAGGCACAGCACTCATTTCAGCATGTGTTCGTGTTTGTGTGTGCGGTCTGCGTCACTCATAGCACGTGCCTATATCATGCACTATATCGAAAAAATTGTTATATCGTTATCGAAGAAGGTGTACCGTCGATAAATATCGATACCATTTTATCGCCCAGGCCTAGATTATATAATCTGATAGCTAAACTACAGTTTAAAAGTATTGGGGCTCGTAACTTTTTGAATTGATCAAATTTGACAGTAAAGACTTTTATAAGGTTACAAAAGATTTCTAGTTCAAATAAATGCTGAATAAACTTTGTTCATCAAAGAATCATGAAACAAATTTTCATGATTACCCCAAAAATATTAAGCAGCACAGCTGTTTTCAGCATTGATAATAGTAAGAAACTGAGCAGGAAATCATATTAGAATGATTTCTGAAGGATCATGTGAAAATTCAGCTTTGATCACAGAAATAAATTACATTTTAAAATATATTCAAATACAAAACAGCTATTTCAAATTGTAATAATATTTTATAATATTACAATTTTTACTGTTTTCATTCAAATAAATGTAGCTTTGGTGAGCAGAAGAAACTTATCTCGACAAACATTAAAACACTTTTGAATAGTAGTGTATATTTAAAAAAAAAAAAATACCGTATTCAAAAGAAGTTTGAAATTGCTTTCAATATTAAGTAGCTTATCCTAATTTTGTGCCTCTGTTTCTCCCTGTTCTGTGCAAACCAGCAAAAATAAGCCCTTGCTCTGTTGTTTATTGATATGTCAGGGATCATGACGTCATTGTGCGTGAGAGTCCAAGGTGTACTCAAAATGGACACACCTAGTCTGCGATTTGTTTGATTAAAGTGCAGCAATACAAAACAAAACACCGCGTCTTTAAAAGTCACAACATACTTCCTTACGCTCTTTCGTTTTACTCTACAGTGCCGCCCACTCCGCTCTGGACTTCTTCTCGCGCATGGGACCGTGTCGTCTCTTCTGATTGGCTGCTGCTCTCCGGTCCGTCCCGCTCATGAGGTAACCCCGGCTGTGGTTGTTGATGCCCGTGGCTGGGCCGTGATGGGGCAGAGGGTGTCGGGTGTGGTGAAAGCCGCAGATGAGCCGGAGACAAGCGAGCTGGCGTATCCGCCGGTGTGTGCGTCGCTCCGTAGCCGCGGCGTCCCGTTACCGGCCCGTCTGGAGCTGCTGTTGGACATGCCGCCGGCGGGACCGGAAATCCAGCATCAGCACGCCTGGAATCCAGACGACCGCTCGCTCAACCTCTTCATCAAAGACGACGACCGGCTCACGTTCCACCGCCACCCGGTGGCCCAAAGCACGGACTGCGTGCGGGGAAAAGTAGGCTTTACCCGCGGTTTGCACGCTTGGACTTTGCGCTGGCCCGTACGGCAACGCGGCACGCATGCCATAGTCGGGGTCGCGACTTCTTCGGCTCCCTTGCGAGCCGTCGGATATTCCGCGCTAGTCGGTAGCGACGCCGAATCCTGGGGTTGGGACTTTGGACGGGGTCGACTTTACCACGACAGGAAGAGCCGGACCGGCCCGGCGCCGTCGTACCCGGAGTTTATCGAGGATGAGGAGGATGAAGGGACGTTCTCGGTGCCTGAAGAGATACTGGTGGTTCTGGACATGGACGAGGGAACGCTGGGATTCTGCGCCGACGGGAACTACCTGGGCGTAGCGTTTCGTGGGCTGAAAGGGAAGAGGCTGTACCCAATCGTCAGCGCCGTGTGGGGTCACTGCGAGGTCACCATGACCTACATCAACGGATTAGACCGTACGTATCGTTTTCAGGTTTTGCTACTTCCGTTTTCCCTGCTTGTCTCATGTTTTCCATAATCGCCATCCTTGGGCACTTCTCCGTGTGTGTGTGTTCACGGTGTGTGTGCACTTGGATGAGTTAAATGCAGAGCACAAATTCTGAGTATGGGTCACCATACTTGGCTTTACGTCACTTCACTTCAGTGTATGTTGATTTCAATCCAGCTCTTTAGAGATGCTCATCATAGCTTTGCTGTTGCTTCATGATGAGAGTAATTGCGCAACCACTCATAGTAACTGGGAACAACATGTTTACGTGCAACAGATCTAGTGCTTTTCTGTAATAGCAGTTTTTAGAAATTATGCACCGATGAACTTATTCCCATATTGTTGTCACGATGCACACAAGCATATTTCCAAACTTCTCTGAAAAGGCAATGTAATGGGGGTTTTGCATGGTTGCAACACTGACTGTGAATTTACAGAAATAAGTAGCATTTTATTCATTTTTTTTCTTCTCCAAAAAGCACACTTATAGTTGATCTAAATATGTTTGGATATGCAAGTCACACCTAATTTATAAAATTCACTTGCTGTGCTGCAGGATCACTTTTCTTTTCTTTTTTTTTTTCTTATGCCAGTATACACTACTGTTAAGATGTCTGGGGTTGGTATGATTGTTTTTTTTTTCTGTGTTTTTGAAATAAGTCTGTCATGCTCATCAAGGCTGCATTTATTTGATCAAAAATTCAATAAACAGTAGTATTATGAAATATTATTACAATTTAAAGGAACTGTTTTCTGTTTGATTATTTTAAAATTATGAGCACTGTTTATTTGCCTCTCTATGATGAATTAATTGTATTTCTCAATTTTAAGTCGCTTTGGATAAAAGCATCTGCTAAATGAATAAATGTAATATAAATGTAAAATGTAATTGATTCCTGTGATGCAAAGCTGAATTTTCAGCATCATTACAGCATAGTTTTCAGTGTCACATGATCCTTCAGAAATCATTCTAATATGCAGATTTTCTTAATATTATCAAAGTTACCACAAAACAGTTTTTGCTGCTTAATATTTTTCTGAAAACGATAACGTACTTAGTTCAGTTTTAAAGAACAGCATTTAAGTGAAATATAATTATTTTGTAACATTATAAATGTCTTTCCTGCCACTTTTGAACAATTTAATGCATCCTTCCTGAATAAAAGTATTATTCTCTTTAAAAAAAAAAAAAATCATACTGACCCCAAACTTTCAACAGGTAGTGTTTACAGTCAGTTCTCAAGTTCCACTGATGCCTCACATTGCTTTGTCACTGTTTTTAACACTATATTTAAAAAGTAAATTATAGTTCAAACAAATGTTATTCAAACTGATTTCCCCCCTTTTTACATTCCTTCTATAAGTAACTTGTGATTGGCTCTTTTTTTTTAACGATTCTTTTGCAGCGTCACGACCTGAATCATTCAGCTTATCTAGAATCAGTGCTGGTCTTTGAAGTCCTAACGAGTGTTTTCACATGATCGCTTGAGGTCTTTGACCCTTGACCCTAACTGACCTCTGCTCTGTCCCGCAGCTGAACCTCTGCCGTTGATGGAGCTATGCAGAAGGGCGGCACGACAGGCTCTGGGACGCCACCGAATCCATCACATCCAGTCTCTGCCACTGCCACAGACGCTCAAGAACTACCTGCAGTACCAATGAGAGACACACACAGCCAAAAAATCACCGGCGTTAACTGAAAACGCACTCGGAGATGATCTGCAGGGCTGTAGAGGCTTTGTGCTGTGCACAGACTTTAATTAAGTGTCGTAGGGAAGGACAGATTTGACCAGCCGGACAACAAGTATATCTGGTTTTATACATGATTATGAGGTGACTAATGAGAAGGTGTTTTTATTTGTATGTGAGAATGACTCAAGTTCATGTCTTCCATGCAAATCATTTCCTTAAGAGCTGATGATTTTGCTTTTAACTTCACTTTTATCTAAACACTAAGGACCTAGTTTTCTGGACATAAATCCAACATAATTATATTAGACTAATGCGTTTCATTCCAGAAAAACAGGTCCTTATTCTTTCACCAGTCTTAACTAATACATATCCGCAGTGCCTGAGATCTTTTAAAATCTTTTTCCGTTCGTGTTTATTATGAGTTTATTTCGTTTGTGATCATGACAAAGCTGATTAAATCGGTTTCAGATGTTTTTAGCATATAAACGCGATTTAGAAATGTGCCGCAGCGTTTTTTACAGATCTGATTTTTATATGAAATGGATGCTTGTCTTTTTCAAGGATCAAACAGAAACCCGCAAGACGGCAGACACGACTTTGTTCTTTTGTGACCTTTGAAATGTGAATAAAAATAAAACTCCAAAGCCAAACCCTGTCTGCTCCTCTTTTACTTCTGTAGTCTCACTTGCTTTTAAAAATCAAATGTTTGACAAATGTGGCGACTTGTTTGTAAGTGCGTTTTCAGATTAGTTTTGACTAACGGAATGGATTTTATTTATTATGGTCATAAAAAAAAAAGTTGACCAAATGGGCCAGGTTTATTTCAGTTAGTCTGAGTTATTGTCAGTTGATTTGGTTCCAAATAAGTCAGACTAACTGAAATAAGCCTGGCTTATTTGGTAAAATTGTTTTATGAAACAGGCCCCAGGTTTCAATTTTATATTATTTTGTTTACGCATCAATGGCGTCTTGTTTTTTTTGTGTTTTTTTTAAGAATAGCATTCAAAACTGCATCACAGCACTGTATTTTAAAAAGGAAATAGCGATTTTATGTAGTTATTTGCTGTAAAATTGTTTTTTGTATATATATTTACAGTTCATGTTTTATTTAATATACATTTAATATTAAGAATAATATTTATTATAAAGATGTTTATATGATTAGTAAAATATTAATTGCAAATATTACTATCAAATAACGTTTTCATTGTTTAGCTTATCATGTGGGTTTGGGGGTGTGTGTGTGTGTGTGTGTGTGTGTGTGTGTGTGTGTGTGTGTGTGTGTGTGTTTTACCTACAATTAGAATTTTGACACACTATGGGGTAAGTTGTCAATGGGAATCTGGAGTCTTTTTTTTAATGTATCAGATTGATATTATTATCATCATCATCATTACTACTACATACTCCTGTTATGGAACCAGTTTGAGTGACCTAAAGTTAGTATCTAAAGTAAAACAAAGATGTCTTTAAAAATGTATTATATGTATAAAGTGTTTTTTTAATCCGTTTGTATTCCCCTATAATTGTTTTTAATGTGACAACTTGCCCCAGTCTGACATTTATGAAATTTGAGAACACAGTAATCTGATATCAACGTGCTACACATGACGCACCACTAGATGTCGCTGTTGTTTTACGCATTTACCTTGTGCTCGTTCAGGGCGTCGCAGCAGAAGTGCCAGTTCGACTTTAATATATTTTATTGTGGTTAAATTCCAGTATAGCAGACATTTGCCAGCTTTGTTAATGAGTGAAAACGAGGCGACCAATTTCTTAAAACAGTTATTTTATTGACCCATGTAAAGAAAGTGCAGCAGCGACCACAAAAAGGAGCAAATTCTGTTTAGTCGGTAAGATGTACAAACATACAACCCATTCATTTGCACTTCATAATGAAAGAACAGTCATTTACAAAAGCACTCCCACACAAACACACTGCCATGTTACACAGAAGAGAGACAGACGGAGAAAGACTACATTAAAAAGGTGCACGCACAGATTTATAAAAACGTATTCCAGGACGCCAGTTATTAGAGATTAATTTCAGGGTTATTATGAAAGGACGATCATTTCACATCAAACGGGTCTGAGAGAAAACGAGATGCACTGTAGAGGCCTCAAAAAAGAAACTCCCTTTAAAGGGGTCATATGATGCGATTTAAATTTTTCCTTTCTCTTTGGAGTGTTACAAGCTCTTGGTGCATAAAGAAGATCTGTAAAGTTGCAAAGACTAAAGTCTCAAATCCTGTGTTTTTTTTTACTTTAAACCGCATAAACACATTTCATTACACCAAATACACAAAAGAATGTTATTTTTAGCAGCATCATATGACCCCTTTAATCAAAAGCCTGAACAGGCGGCTGCTCGAGTTTCTTCTGTGACTTCACTGTCTCATATTTTGTTTTTGTCCTCCAGCGGTAGAGACAGAGAGTGTAAAGGGATCAGACGGGATGCAGGACTTTTATTAGTTTGTCACCTCACACCAAAAACAGTATCACAAAGGATCAGAGCTGTTTCAAAGTCTTTCGAAGTGTGTTTGCACGTCAACTCGCGTGTATTGCAGGTCACTAGAATGCTACAGGTAGAGCGTTGTGTTTGTGTGAATGTGTTTTCATCAGTGTAATGTTGATGTTCCCCATTGCATCCTTGTTTGATGATGTATGAAAGACGTGGTAGTTTCCTCTTCATCGCTGTCTGAGTCGGTACTAGAGATATCACAGTCCTCTTCCTCGTCTTCTTCCTCTTCCTCCTCAGTTACTTCTGCTGACTGAAGCTCCTGAAAGCTCTAAAATGAATCAAATTAATCTGCTGTGATAAACTTATTCGAATTCTTTCCATTTATCTGCTTACCCTCGTTCAGAGTCATTTAAACGAAATACTGAAAAATGAGACAAGAATGAAGAATCTTAAAGCAACTGTATGTAGTTTTTGTGTATTTTTGCGACTTTGGAGCCACCTACAGTCAAGCAGGTGAAATTCACTGTCGTACATACGGTATATTACTGTCGTAATTACAGTGGATAGCTATGTAAGCCCGTTTCCGCCACCTGAAAAAAAGGTAATTGCGACTTTTTAACTCGCAATTCTGACTTTTTTCTCGCAAATCTGTTTTTTTTCTTGCTCAGAACTGTGAGATATCAACTCGCAGTTGCTTGTTATAAAGTCCAAATTTGAGGGGGGAAAAAGACTGATATGTTCTCAGAATTGCGAGTTTATATCTCACAATTCTGACTTAATAACTCGCAATTGTCTTATAAAGTCAGAATTGACTCGCAATTCTGAGAAAAAAGTCAGAATTGTGAGTTTATATCTCGCAATTCTGACCTTTTAACTCATAATTGTGAGTTTATATCACACTTCTGACTTTATAACTCGCAATTGCGAGTTTATATCTCACAATTCTGAGAAAAAAAGTCAGAATAGTGAGAATTAAAACTTCGCAATTTCCATAGATAGCTGTAATAAACACAAGCCTTATTACAAATTTGTGTACCATCAGAATGACTTTGAAACTGATATTTTAAAGTAAAAAAAAAAATACATACAGTTGCTTTAAACGGGTAGTACATCCAAAAATGTAGTTTATGTCTAAATAATTTACTCTACTTTCTTCCAGGGCCACAAACGAGGACATTTATAGCTGAATGTCTAAGCTGTTCGTTTCCCTACAATGAATGGTGGCTACAGCTGTCAAGCGGTACTTTTAGTAAATTACAGATTAATATCAGTCTTTTACACAAATATAGCTGTCATACAACTTAAGTGAATATAGTGAATCATATGGACTACCTTTTTTTTTATAGCTTGAAAGCCCCGGTCTCCATCCACTTTCATTGTAAGGAAAAGAGGAATGTGAACATGCTTCAAATTTGGCTATTGAACATCTTGCTCATCTGTAATAATCAATATTAATTTGGTTGATTATAATTCTGCTTTTCATATTTTTTCACAGGATTTTGTGCTGATGAGGACTCATAATCTATATTTATTTACAAGGAAATTCACTGCAATTGTGAACATTCAGTAAGAAAGTAAGTCATACAGGTTTTTGAAGTGACAGGAATGTGAAAATGAACAATTAAAATTAATTACATCTCATTCCTCCTTTTCTTTAAAAAGCTCAAATCAAGGCTACAGTGAGGCGCTTAGTGGGGACAATTTTAGTGGGGATTTAAAGCTTTTCATTTTAGAAAAACACATTTAAAATTCTATTAAAACATGCAGTATTCGAGATGTCAAGCTGTTTAAATCATCATTTCTCAAGTTATTTTAGGGTTTATGGAGATCTGTTGTCACAACAATGTTGACAATCGGATATAGCATTACACACTTAAAAAAATAGTTAAAGGCATAGTTCATCCCAAAATGAAAATTCTGTCATCATTTACTCACCCTAATGTTGTTTAATTTTTGACTTTCGCTCTTCAGATCATCTTCTTTTGTGTTCCAGAGAAAGAAGGCATATAGGTTTGGAACAATATGAGGGTGAGTAAATGATGGCAAAATTTTTATTTATGGTTGGACGATCCCTTTAACACACAAATCGTTTAAGTTTTGTGGCCATTTTATTGAATCTGTGTATTTTAACGTTTACGGATTGGTACTAATCACTTCCGAGGTAAATGCCTCATTGTAACCAAGATTTTTTTCTCCAAATATCAACATGATTTTAAATGTGATATTAAAATGATATGATATGAATATACAGTTCAATAAACAAAAAGTTAATTAAGAGACTTAAGTTTTAGACACCATATTGCCTGTTTTTGCTCTATTTCGACAACAAAAATAACTCCAAACAAAGCCACAGCACTGTTTTGCATCTCTGAGCAACATGAGGTGTTTCGTTTCTGAATGAATCAACTGTTTAAATGATTCGGTTCAATCACAATGACTCACATATTAACAGCGACTTGCTGCCACCTACTGGCGGTTTAAATTTCACATTTAAAGTATCTTTTCATTTTTTAAATAATTTCAAATGCCAGTATTCGACGTTTTTTGTTTAAAATATCAAAACATTATCTATGCATTTGTAACTGTAGGCTAAAGTATCCCATATCCCTCTGAGCTGCATTAAACAGCGTGACATCTAAATGCCACTTCAGATGCAGCTTCTGTGTTTCCTCTGCATTGCAAAGATTAATTTCGTTGATATTTATACCATTTGCTTGGTAACAGCCCAAAAGTCTCATTATTCTAATTGACAAATTATATGCAAGAATTTGACTCAAAAAGATGATGCACACTTTAAGAAAAAATGGCTTTATAAATGTAAAAATGCTTATAAAAGGTAAAAAATATATATATATTTAAGCTTATTGGTAGATTAATTTCTATCACTGCTGTGAACTGACCACCACAGAATATCAAAAACTTCATACATCGTTAGATCCGCATAGCAGCTCATATACATCGGCTTGACTGAAAAACTGGGAAATGCTGTTGGCTGTTGTGTGACGGCAATTTAACCTATTACACAAACAAATGTTTATTATGAGGTTGAGTTCAGTTATTTATTAGTCAGTTACTTATTGATGCTTTTATTTCCATATTGAATAACATGACGCTTCCATAACGCATTTGAATCCAGTATAGCGTTGTTCCCATAGCTGTGATTTAAAGCTCTGTTTCTCTGGCATTTTCAAAGGCACGTAAAATATAATACTGTGGCTTGGCATAATACACAGCCTAATGGTCTAACGAAATCCAATTTTAAACATCTTTTACTGTACCTATTTTATGGCCCTTATATTACCTAAATATTTGAGCCAATGCAGATGAATGAAGTTATCTCAGGACGAGACCGCCCTGATTGTAAAGCAAAACGTGATTGGCTATAGCGAGATCGTGCTACGATTGGACAGCGAAATGTGGCTGTTATCTGATTGGCTTGAGGAGACGGTGGGTGGAGTCCACGTATTTGTGGATTGTCAGCATAATCTATTTATTTGGAATTAAGCAACAATTCTATCTCCATAGTGGTGATTCTATTATTTTTTTTTTACTAAAAAAACAATGCCTCTAAACAATAACAGTCCTGGTTCTAAACCCAATTCTAAACCATTAACTACCTATAAAACCAGAGAGGGAAAGAATAGGCTGGTTAGAATGTTGTTGTGCACTAACCTTCAAATCTGATTCAAATCTCAAGGATCAACAGAGATATTGATTGAGGAAGATGTCCAAATTAATGGCAAAATACTAGGCCAATGATCTCTCATATAATTTTGGTGCTTTCATTTCTTATAAACGACCATAGGTGGAAATCCCAGGGGGGACGGGGATAGGACCCCCCCATCTGAGGGTTGTCCCCCCTAAAATTATGATTAAAAACCACGCTGTGCATTGTAAATAACAATGTTTTATACTTTAAATAATTGTAAGTAGTAAAACAACACAAACGGGGCAAAAATGCGTTTTAAGTTTCGAAACATTTGAGTCTCCCCCTCCCTTGCCTCACTTTGGTCCAAATGCCTGCTTTCCTCTTTTACATCACCTACACACACACAAGTCCGGTGAGAGAGAAGTCAATAGTTGTGGAACTCCAGTAAGTAAGGCTGTCAAGGCTATTTTATTCACTTAAACATCGGATGAAGTGATTATTTTCTCTTTAATACATGATGCCAATGTATTTTTCGATGAGTCCGCTATGTTAGCAATAATAACGTTACCTGCTTGATGGAAAGGGTTGCCAGGTTTTTACAACAAATCCCCACCCAATTGGTACTCAAAACTAGCCCAAACTAACCGCTTTTCGAGGGGGGTCCCCCGGTAAAAATCGTGTTCCGGGGGCAAAAATACACATTATTGGGGTCGCTTCAACCCGCAACACTGTGACGGATAGTAATGTCCACAACGGACATGAGCGCTGTCATGGCGCGACCACAACAGCTTGAAGTTGTCTAATTTGGCACAGTCTCCCTGCTACTCTTACGCGCGCCGCTCACGCTTGCAGTGTGAAACCGGCGTTACTATTTAGGCTTTCCTCTGTGTATTACATATCCTTACAAGTACAATTTTAGCTGGATTATTTGTGTCCCCTTCAAAAATTGCTCTTGAGAAATTTTATGTTTATTGTCCCCCCCAACGGTTAGACGAAATTTACGCCCCTGTAAACGACAGTGTTTAAATCAGATGTTCAGCTCTAGCTGATTGTGTAACTACTGTACTGGCCTGTCAGCTATAAAGAAAGGTTTTCGTTTTCACAGAGACTCGTGCATGCTGTGACAGTTTGACAGGCGTCAACATTTTGGCAGCTTCTTTACATTATGGTGTCTTGTGTTGCTTGAGCATGTAGACGGTTTGTCGTACCTCCAGAGGGTTGACAGTGATGGAGAGAGAGGATCCGTCACAGTCCGCTTGTTTCTCTGGCAGCGTGTGCGTGTGAATGTGCTCTTGGTTTTGTGGTTGGTTGAAGAGGTAAACACTCAGCAGCACCACCAGCAGGGCGGCGATACACAGCACAATGACTGCAGTAGCAACGGCAGGTACGACTGGAGAAAAACAATAAATCTTACACGCTATAGACTTTAGAATAGATGTCATAATTTGACAAGAAGCTGTGAGGATGAGAGTCCCATCTGTTTAGTATGCTGTAGTAAATAATTGCCATATTTTGCATAGTTTTTTTGTCAGTTGATTCCTTAGTGATTGCATGTATGATTCTTTTGGTACTTTAAAGGAAGCCACACTGAATCAAACTCACTTGACAGCTGTATTCGGTGTGAATCTTTAAGAACATTCAGTAGTTACAGTTCTTGGTTCATTTGAGTTTATGAAAGTAATATTTTTTTTTATTAACAGCATTTAATTTATAGATTTATTATTGTTCATTGTTAATTCTTCTTCCTTTATAAAATGGGGTTAGTATGATTGTTTTTTTAAAGAAATTAATTTATTCTGCAATGATGCATTAAATGGATTGAAAATGACAGTAAACCATTTAGAATGTTACAAAAGATTTAAATGTCAAACAAATGCGGTTTCTTTTAAACTTTCTGTTCATCAAAGAATCCTAAAAAATGTATCAGTTTCCACAAACATATGAAGCAGCACGACTGTTTCCAACACTGATAATAATCAGAAATATACATGAGCATCAAATCAGTATATTAGAATGATTTCTGATGGATCATGTGACAATACTGTGGTCTGATTCGATGACAGTACTTAACTGGATTCGTTCTGAGACTTGCCGCTATAAAGTATTTGTTGCAAACCGCATTACTGAAATCCTAGAGTACTCTGCTCCTGAACAATGGCGTTATGTTAACACCACTAGCAATCCAGCTGATGATATCACTAGAGGCAAGAATCTGACTGATCTAGTCAAACCGAATCATTGGACTCGAGGCCCTGCTTTCCTTTATTCTGACCCTGATCAGTGGCCAAAATTCCCTGGTATGACTGAGAACTCTGTTGATGCTACAGAGTTGAGGAAGACTCTGTTCTGTGGCCTTACTAATGCTGAGGATAACCTTGTGAATTTTGATGTTCAGCAATACAAGTCGTGGAATGAGCTTGTTGAAGCTGTGGCAGTTAACCCTGATAACTCTTTGCTGGACAAGGCTCAGATTGAACTTTTCCTGTTGCGACAGGCTCAAAGGAAGGATTTTGCAGAGGAGTATGGTGCATTGCGAACTGGGAAAAATGTTCCAGCTAGTAGTCGATTGTACACTCTTGCACCTGAGTTCGATCCCATTGCTGAAGTTATTAGAGTAGGAGGGCGACTTCGACATAGTCAAGAACTGGCTTTTGACACCATTCATCCAATTATTCTTGATTCAAGAAATTCTGTCATTCAACTTTTGATTGCAGCTGTAGATGCCAAGTTGGGTCATCCTGCAGTAGATAGAGTTTATGCTCATCTTAGGTGCTACTACTGGATTTTAAAAGGTAGACAAGCCGTGAAGAAATATCAACATGGTGATTGTAGCTCCACCCACTGTTGACAGCTGCACCCTATTCTGGCTCCAATTAGGGGCCTTTAAGAAGGGTTGCTTCCGAGCAGTAGTCAGTTCATTCCTTGTTCACTGCTCTGGATTATTCCATATGGTGTTGTGGCTGTGTACAGATGTAAGTTTACTGTTTGTTTTGTATGGTTTGGATTTATTTGCAATTCCTTGATTGTTTAATCTTTATTTATTTTGTTTAAGTTCAGAAACCAGTCTGATACCTGTGGAACGATTGATGTACTGGCATTGGTGAAATAAAACTTGTAAATGGATATTGCCTCAAGGTGTTTTAACTGACATCCCATTGTGATGCTCCCCCTACGAATAAGCAGTACCCTAAGAGTCTTTTACAGGAGTAATGATCTTACTCTTACAATATATTAAAATAGAAAACAGTTATTTTAAATTGTAATAACATTTCACAATATTACTGTTTTTACTGTATTTTTAATCAAATAAATGGAGCCATGGTTAGCAGAAGCGACTTCTTCCAAAAATCTTGCCAACCCCAATCTTTTAACTGAGAGTATTTCATATTTGGTATCACCTCAGCTAATGTTTACCTTGTCATATCAAAATTAACATAATCACAGACATACTTAATTAAGTCCGACACAATCATTTTGACTTTCACTCACCTATGCTGTAGCTGTTAGATTCTATGACTGTAGGATGAATAATTTGCATGTATTTGGGTGGAGCAATCGCATGACTGACATGTTCAATAGCTTCCTCACTGTGAAGGATGTTGACCTTGGAGAAAGAGTGATAGAGAGCATCTTTAGGACATAGATCAGAGCCGTGGCTTAGTGCATTTCTTTGTTTGGTTCTCACCTGTAATGTATACTGATCGCTGGTGTAATGTCCGCTGAGTTCAGAACAGGTGAGTTTGAAGGTGCGGACAGAATCGACAGCCCGACGGCTCTGATAACGCACCTGTCCGATCACCTCTGTGTAGTGAGAGATGGAGTCCAGACCTAAAACAGATATAGAAGATGAAAGAGGTGAGGAAATTGTGTTTGGGAAAAACTAAAGTAAGTTGCAGAGTTTGTTTTTACCATATATGGACATGCCAGTGCTGGAGTTGGCATATTCCAGGTGTTTGCCCAATAAGGCGCTATGGTGCAGTTCCAGACTCTCTAGCCCCGCCCTTAACTCCTCCCCCAACACCATGATGTCACAGTAGTCCAGATTATGTGTGATTTCCTTAAATGCACCTGACCTGTGATCTGCACACATACAAAGATGAAACAAATTTTAATGAATAATAATAATAAAAAATAAATCTTTCTTTCTCTGCTATAATTCCCACAATTTTCAGAAATATAATATTCATGAAATATATGCAATGTAATATCCATGACAGTCCATGAGCTGTCTGGACTACTTTTATGATGCTTTTTTTTTTTTTAAGCCTTTTAAATTACGCATCTTCAACACGTTTATAATATTTAATATATCACTTAGGTTTCTATATGCAAATGACCTCTATTCTGATCATGTACCAGAGTAGTTCATATACAGTGGGACTAGTTGAAGTTTAATTGTTATAAAATGTAAAATTTATACTACTGTTCTAAGGTTTGGGGTCGGTAAGATTTTTTAAATTAATTAATTTTTAAATGTTCTTTATGTGTTTGAAAGAACACATAAAAAATACAGTAAAAACAATAATAAATCTTATTAATAAATGTTATTAATGATAAAATATTATTACAATTTAAAATAACCCTAAATATATTTTGAAGTGTAATTTATTCCTGTGATGTAAAGCTGAATTTTCAGCATCATTACTCCAGTCTTCAGTGTCACATGATCCTTCAGAAATCATTATAATATGATGATTTGCTGCTCAAGAAACATTTCTGATAATTATCAATGTTGAAAACTTCATATTTTTGTGGAAACTGTGATACATTTTTTTTCAGGATACTTTGATGAATAGAAAATTCAATACAACGGCACTTATTAGAAATATTAATATTTTGTTTTATATGTCTTTACTTACACTTTTGATCAATTTATTGCATATTTGCTGAATTTAGGTAGTAATTTCTTTAAAAAAAAATCCTATTGAGCCCAAATTTTTGAATGCTAATGAATATCTACATAGTGACTGAAACTTTAATTGGAAAGAGCAAGGAAAGTGTAGTTTTCTATGATTTGTCTCATTTAAAGTAAACAAATAAGCCCTCAGAATAATGGAGGGAGAGGCGCTTCAGATTCAGAAAAGCATCCTCATGTGTTGTGAGGGTGGAGGGTGCAATGAGCATCTGTCTTTTATGATTTATTAACATGTTTTTTTGCATTTACTGTTGTTTCCCACCAAAACAGCATGACACCTGTGCTCTGTCAGTGAATAATGTGCTCTGTGCTGCGTTTGGGGACTTTCTTTGTGGCTTGTTTTCATTAGTAGTGTTTTTGTTGCAGAAATAGTTCACCCAAAAAGGAAAAATCTGTCATCATTTACTCAATGACTGACTTTTCTTTTGTTCAACACAGAAGGTAAAGTTGAGCAGGATGCTTTCCACTCTTTGGCATAGAATGGATCCTGTCAAGCTCAAAAAAATTATAATAAAGCACTCGTAAAAACACAACTTGTGCACTATTTTCTGAAAATTTGCTGAAAATGTTCCCTCTTAGATCTCATTCCTGTATATTCAATATGGTGGGTCAAAACAGGTTTGAAAAAGCACTACAATATATAACTTAAATTTTTAAGTTAGAATGATATGAAGGTGAGTAAATAATAATTTTGAACAAATTACCCATTAAGAGAAGAAAGGTGATTCTAGAAATGGTTCTACCTGTGTTTGTCTGTCCGTCGCTTTTTGTTACTGTGCTGATGATATGCAAATCTCTGAATAGGGATAGGCCGAGGGCAAGGTCGGAGGCGGGGACGGTCAGGTGCTCCGCCCCAGTGATTGTGATGCATGGTTCACTAGGCTGCATTACCATGACAACCGCCTCAATATCAGGGACGGAAATACACACATCCTCCCCGAAACACCTGCAGAGATCACAAACACAGCAACACATTCTTTCTCTTTTGTGTGTTATTTTAGATACAGACACACACAAACACACACATACAGGGTCCAAAAGTAAGCACCAAATGCAATTGCCATATTGCCAGTGGCTTTATTAGGAACTTTTATCCTAATAAATCCAGTTTTAAGATTTAAGCGTATGAATAAATAAGCTTTCCATTGATGTATGGTTTGTTAGGATAGGACAATAGAGATACAACATACAACTATTTGAAATCTGGAATCTGAGGGTGCAAAAAGAATATCTTTATGGAACATGATCTTTACTTAATATCCTAATGATTTTTGCCATAAAAGAAAAATCGATAATTTTGACCCATACAATGTATTGCTGGCTATTGCTACAAATATACCCCAGCGACTTATGACTGGTTTTGTGCTGCAGGGTCACATATAAAGTTGATAAACTTTATCAGTTCAGTTGAAATTGGCAAAAGTTAATTTTGGATATAATTATATAATGCAAAACAATTTTCCATCACATATAAGAAATATTTAGCAGGGTTATTTTAGTCTCATTGAGATACTATTATATTTTTTATTGATATTTGGAATATTCATATTTTTATTCTATTTTTTGTTCTTATATTTTCTATTTTTATTTTAATCCTAAAGTTTTACCGATTTTGTTGTGTGTTATTGTCCTTTTTATTTATTTATTTTAAAATATATAGTTTTAAATTTTTTTTAGGTTTGGTTATTTTAGTACATCAAGATAAACTTAATGAAAACGAGAAATATTGCCTTAATTGGCAACATACATAACATTTATTTTATATTTTATTTAAGTTCAAGTTTATTTTATTTCAAGTAACAAATTGTTCTATGGTTTTTGCTTTTGTTTTAGTTAAAGGGATAGTTCACCCAAAAATGAAAGTTGGATGTTTATCTGCTAAAGAAACAAAGTCACCTACATCTTGGATGCCCTGGTGTCACCTACATCTTGGATGCCCTGGTACAGGCAAGTCATGCGCCGGCTGAAGAAGAAGACGCGAACGTGCTCCGGACGCGCTCAAGACAGTTCGGACATTGCAGTAAATCAGAGGTAAAAAAAGATATAAATACTGTTCAGTTTCTTGCACAGACCGATCGTTTTGTGTGTTTACACATCAATGTATCGTCACGATTCGCAGGGTTTAATTTGGTTTTGTTTGTGTATGTTTTTTTGACTCTCAAAGCCGTGATTCCCATTCACCTCCATTATATGACTGACAGACTGCAACGGTTTGAGTTAAAAATCTTCGTTTGTGTTCTACTGAAGAAACAAAGTCACCTACATCTTGGATGCCCTGGGGGTAAGCAGATAAACATCACATTTTCATTTTTGGGTGAACTATCCCTTTAACTATAATAACCCTGATATTTAGAGCTGGTAAATTGTCTCAGTTCACTTGTCATTGGCAGGTTGGGAATGAAGTTAATTTTGGGTCCTGCAAACACTCCCTCAGAGGTGAAGACATCTCCACTTGGATATAAATAATAAGAAGCGTTTGACAGGGATGTGCAGAGTGTAAACAAATGACTTGGAGCTGTTCCCAACTCATTACGGAGACTGCAGGGCTGATAACTTCACACAAAGAGAAAAACTATGCCTGCAGTGAATTAATAACACTTCAGCTTTCTTGAATCTCACAGTAATTGGACTTAATAAGCTTAAAAGCAAAACACAAATGGTGTTTACTAGAATTAATTTACAACTCTAGTGATTTCACCACTGTGAAGCAGCTCTGAACGACAGGAAGTAGGAAGTCCATTATCCACAAATGAACACAGATCCGCCTTCTCTAATTAAAGATGTTGTTCTTAATCCTGACGCAAACAAAAACTCACATTCATCAACAGACAGGAAATGAATGGAGGAAACCATCTGTGACTGAAGGTTTAGATACGCTGAGGCTTGAAGAGATTAATTCATGTTTCGTTGTGAAAACAGCTGTTTGCTACAAGATACAGTTGGTTTAAACTAAAATATGATTTTACTTATTCTTTTACAATCTGTGACGATTGACTGATGACCAAACGATGCATGCTATTTGACATCTTTAGCCCTATGTTTGGATGTTAATTGTTTCTCAGGGTGACGTGTGTCGAACATATGCTTGGATTTTCCATGATTGAAATTCATGCGTTCGAATGGCAGTGGATAGTGAAGGATGAGGCATTCTGCCATTCACTAAACCTGGACGTTTGCCTCACATCTGTTTAAACACGTGAACATATTCCAACATGGCATTGAAGGAGCCAAGTGTAAACTTTATTGTTCAGTATTGAATATTTAATTTTGCATGATGATTTTCTCCTAGTTTTACATTTATATGCCTTTTTTTTGCTATATTATTCACCTAAAATGAAGCTTTCACAAAAATATGAATTTAATAGTACTGTTAAGTCTCAAAATAAATCCTTTTTTAATTTAAATATTGGAGTATATTGTACTGTTTTGCAATAATATTTTTTTGTGATATTTTTAAAATGTATTTATTTATTTTAAAGGAAATCCCCTATTGAAAAACCATTTAATAAGTTCAATAAACGAATGATATTAGTAAGTGAGTAAATCTCAATATTGGCCAAAATAATGGTTATTATTATTATATATTGCATCATAAATTCACTTGTAGCATTTAAAACAAGATTTATTTTATTTTATATTTCTTTAAACAGTATAGCATTTTATCTGTTTATAACACACAAATAATTATCAGCTTATTGTTACTATAAACAGAATTATAAAGATAATTATATAATAACTGCAGTGCATGCCTGATGATTTGACCAGCCATTTTATTTTGGCTGGTGGGAGAAAAACACTGATATTTCTGGTATTTTTTAATCACTGTCTAGCTCCTGTAAATGTTGAAATGACTTCAGGTCACCATGCAAAACAAGTTCTGTCCCCATAGGGCTATACAGTCTCACTTTTCCATGTTTACATCATTACTTTTTAGGCCAAGGTGCAGTGTTTGTCTCCTTGACAAGCAATCTGTTACTTTGCAAAAGTGTAAATGAATCGTCTAAATTACTTTTAGATAAAAGTTACTAATTATGCGAAACACAACACATTTGTGCTTAATATAATCTGTGATCAGGAAGTTTTAAGAATGAGAGAAGCTAGAGTTCAATTATATGTCTTACCGTAATATAATACTTAATTGCTCTTGATTATGTGTGTTTTAGTGTGTGTTATTTTCATGCGAATTCCCTGTTGCTCTTGCTGAAGGAACTCCGCCCACTGGCTGTGCTGAAGTCTCAGAGGGGCGGGTCATAATCCTCTAGGGGCTTATGCATATTCATGATCTGCTTTGAATAATCATGGGGCGCTAGTGGGTGCATTTCTGTTCCAAAAAAAATTCAAATCTCTCTGTTATTCTCTTTCCATTTCCCGGTCTGTACATAAAAATGAAACCTCACTAAGCGTGGTGTATGAATTAGATAAGAACAGAATAAGAGTAAAGGTTACAAGAAGGGTTAGGATTGCTTATAGTATGATTAGGGATTTGAAATAGCCAGCAGCTAGCTAGCAGAAAATATACAAATCTAGTTACAAATACATTCAATAAAGGTTCTTGTTGGCATATGGTTCCATGAAGAACTTTTCATATCAATGGAACCTTTCCAATGTTCTTTATAGTGGAAAAAGGTTGCCAGATTGAGGACACTGGAAGGCGACGAGCTTCACACTGTAAGTTGATGAGTTGAGTTTGTCCGTGTTTTAATATTCCTCTGGTCATAAAGCTCTTTACATGGATGCTGAGGCTTTTTAGATCGGGTAGAATTTGCGATATCTGATCCATTTCATTTGCTGGCTTCCATGGCTGCAATACGCTGTGTTTTCTACCAACTGGCAACCTGGGGTGTCAAAATACTATTGGGTAACTTGGCATTGGGTGGAATCACACAGACCAAATGAAAAACAGACATTCCGACACGGAACACACATTTCAAAGTAGAATACATTTAGCATTGTTTTTCGAAGAAACAAGTATGTAAACTTAACATGTTTCCTAACATGTTTTTGGCATTTCTTACATTTTAAGGTGCTTTATGTAATTTTTTGACTGTACTAAAATATAAAAATATTATGGTATTTTTATGCTTTAGTACAGTCAAAAAATAGTAGGATACAGTTTTAATAACTTTTCCAGCCAGAGTCAAAGCACAGTTAAAAATTCTGGAATGCATATCAGAACTGTGCAACCAGATATAAATGGTTTGATCATTCGTATTGCCATATTCCAGAGCTAAAATTCTAGTATAGTAGTTCAGAAATGGGATCTCATGAATATTTATAATCTTACTGCACTGCCGTTGAGATCCGGAGGTGACGCGCTCCCTTGGTGGGAAACTGCCGAGAGTTGATGTAAGAAACTTTTCTCAGTGCGGCGATCATCTGCTCCAGATCCTCTCCCTCCATCACCACCAGAGACTGAGCGGGATTCAGATGAAACTGAGACAGAAAACCATGAGATATTATACTATCAAAGTGTCTATGAGAGTGAGCGTTTGAGGCCGAGATGTGCAAAATTCAGAAATGAAGAAATGTCTGTGAATCTGAATTGAAATTTGAATATGAATGACAGGAAGAGGGAATTCAACACAGGAATTGTAACAATTACATAAAAAAATAAGGTTAATAATGCATATTTTTCTATTTTATTTCTACACTGAAAAATATTGGTGTAGAAACAATTTTCACCTAGAAATTGATAGAAAATTTTAGAATGACAAAAAACGTGCAAGTAACATTGAATTAAATGAAAATTCTAAGCAGAAAGCCGAGAGTTGATGTAAGAAACTTTTCTCAGTGCGGCGTTCATCTGCTCCAGATCCTCTCCCTCCATCACCACCAGAGACTGAGCGGGATTCAGATGAAACTGAGACAGAAAACCATGAGATATTATACTATCAAAGTGTCTATGAGAGTGAGCGTTTGAGGCCGAGATGTGCAAAATTCAGAAATGAAGAAATGTCTGTGAATCTGAATTGAAATTTGAATATGAATGACAGGAAGAGGGAATTCAACACAGGAATTGTAACAATTACATAAAAAAATAAGGTTAATAATGCATATTTTTCTATTTTATTTCTACACTGAAAAATATTGTAGAAACAATTTTCACCTAGAAATTGATAGAAAAGTTCAGAATGACAAAAAACGTGCAAGTAACATTGAATTCAATGAAAATTCTAAGCAGAAAGCAACTTCGAAAAATATTTTTTATAGTGTAGTCATGTTTTGCTATATACTGTAAAACATTATTGTAATTTTAACTGTAAATGACTGAAACCATTTATTATCTTTTATTATTTATTATTAAATGTATTACATTTAAATAAGGTTGTTCTGCAAATGTGTATACATTTTTACTGTATTTTTGCAGAATTCTGGCTACCACAACCGCCTTTTCAAGTGTAGTTTTGCTCTAAAATATTTCAGTGATTGTTGTCGTGTAGTGTAAATATGCTATTATTCTTTAGAGTCAGTTTTTGTCAATGAATTGGTCAAATGAATTTGCAGATTGCTGTGTTTTGAATTATTTTATTATTGTTCAGATCCCTGTGGCATTTCAAAAATGAAATATTAATATACTGTTTTGTGTATGTTAACAGGTGTTTTTAGGTAATTTATGCTGAAAAATTTATGATAAACTACACTTACAGCAGCTATATGAATTAATTTTCTTAATTCTAATTTAAATTCAAATTCTGCATGTTGCTTCACAGCAAGAACGGAACTGTTATTTAAAAGGCATTATGAGTTTGGTTCTGAATGAAGCACAATCCTGCTTTGAGCTTATGAGCAAACAGACCACCTTCTGTCTCTCACTAACACTCTGACTCTCTGTCTGTAAAACCTGCTTTCATTTGATCCTCAAATCTTCCCTAGAGCTTCTCGAATACAATAGAACAGAACAGAGGAAAGCAAAGCAGAAAATAGAAAATGTGCGTACAGAAATATCTCTCCTCAAGTCTCGTCTCCTGGCTTTTCTTCACCTTTTCCTCATTCTTTTTCAACAAAATAGTGAGTTTAATCTCTGTTCAATGGTTTTATTCATGGCAAACTCCTTTTCAGAACTAATGCAATGTGACTTACAGTATAAAATTTACCAGAATGTGCAATCAAATCTGTGAACTTGAACTAGTTGAGCTATAGTTGAGCATTGCACGTTGGCTTCAAGGATAGCTCATTCATTCAGATTTGTAATTAAAAGTTTGTACAGTGTTTTCTAAAGTTAGCCGTGAATGTGTGTAACCTTTATCCTCTGTCCGAGGCTCTCCAGTGAGGTGATTTCCAATCCTTCTTTGCAGGCCTGTAGGCAGGAGATGATCTTCTGGTTTTCGATCTTTCCTGGTCGTATCATCAGTCCAGACAAACTGCCTCTGAAATACTGCGTAAACTTTGCTTTAGAGACCTCACCACCTGCACACAAACACATGTGACATGTGATATGATTCCTAAAGAGGTCACATCATGCAGCATTTTATTATTCCATTTTATGAAGTTGAAAATCTTGCACCAAATCCAGTCCTAATTTAGTTTTTCTGACCTTGCATTAACTGACTAATAGAATTAGATAGACTCTTTTGGGTCAGATTTTTTTTTTAAGAAATCAATACTTTTATTAAGCAAATAGGCTATGCATTTAATTGATATCAAAAGTGATAGTAAAAATGTGTAATGTTACAAAAGATTTCTATTTCGAATAAATGCTGTTCTTTTGAATTTTCTATTCATCAAAGAATCCTGAAAAAAAATATCACAGTTTCCACAAAAATATCGATAGTAATACATGTTTCTTGAGCAGCAAATCAGCATATTAGAATGATTTCTGAAGGATCACGTGACACTGAAGACTGGAGTAATGATGCTGTAATTTCTGCACACTGCTGAACACACTGCTCCGGGTGTGTGTTCACGGTGTGTGTGTGTTCACTGCTGTGTGTGTGCACTTTGGATGGGTAAATGCAGAGCACTAATTCCGAGTATGGGTCACCATACTTGGCCACATGTCACGTCACTCACTCACTCACTTAATTTCAGCTTTGATCACAGCAATAAATTACATTTTAACATGTATTCAAATAGAAAACAGTTATTTTAAATTGTAAGCATATTTCACAATATTTCTGTGTTTAATGTATTTTTGATCAACTAATTGCAGCCTAAGTGATCAGAAGAGCCTTTCAAACACATTAAAAGTCTAAAAAAAATCGCCCCAACCGCTTTTGTATGTAAATGAGCTTATGGTTGTGATGTCAATAGTGCGGTGGTTTCTGATTGGCCCATTTTTGCTGCCTAGTTTCCATAAATGGTCATAGCCTGGGGAGGGAGTTTTTGAATGTTTAAGTAGACCTATATTACATATTATAGTGAACTGTTTAATTCTGATGGTGCGATTATTATTATTGTTTATTATTATTATTTTCTCAAGGCATTTCTGAATTAAATATTTGATTGTTTTAAAGAATCCGATAAAGTGGTCGTAAACAGTAATTCGTAAAGGTCTATATTTAATTATTTTTTTAAATATACATTTGTAGCATGTAATAAGCAGAGGCAGACAAAGTACACAACTCCATTACTTAAGTGAAAGTACAGATACTGCTGGTCAAATATTACTCCATTACTAATAAATGTTGTAAAGACAGATTTTTTACTTAAAGCTGCAGTCCATAATATTTTTTGGTTAAAAATTATCCAAAATCAATATTTGAGCAAGTATATAACCAGCCAGTGTTCAAAACTATCGATTCACAACGGGTTATCTTATAATAATGTTTTCTAATTTGAGTGGTATGGGTAGGTTTTCACGGGAAATTCGAGCATGGCACTGCGTCATTACGTCACGTCTGTAAACATAAAGAAGAAATAAATATCACGTTTGCAACTGGGCAGTGTTCAAAAAATGCTGGGAAATCACTTCATGTAGCCCTACAAGAGTGATTACTGATAAACTGTCTGAAAAAAAGAAAGTCACGTTTTAGAGAAGAAAAAAATCACCCAATGACTTTCAAAGCTGCTATATAGTAACGACTTTCTACTTCGAGGACCTTGATAGAAATGTAGTGGAGTGAAAAGTACAATATTTGTCTTTTAAATATAGTGAAGTTAAAGTCATAAGTTTCCAGAAAAAATAATGCTCAAGTAAAGTACAGATACTCAAAAAGTGTACTTAAGTACAATACTCAAGTAAATGTACTTAGTTACTGTCCGCCTCTGGTAATAAGTGTTGTAATCATCAATGTGTTTAATTGTTCTTGATAATTGCACATGCCTTGGAAGCCGTTCTGAAAGCTGTTACCTTTGGATTTCCCGTCAAACAAACTGACTGATTGGGCAGCTGCCTTTAGTTTCAGACACAGCCATGGTTACACATCACACTTTATTCATCATATACACGCATATTAAATTTCAGCTTCAGTTGAGCTAGAGGTCTTCAGAGGCTGCACTGAAACGAAGCGATCACATGATTGAACTTAATGATGACCTAAGTCAGAGATAATGAGCAGTTACCTGCTGCATCTATCTGCTCTGTATGAGACGTGTCTGTGTGTAATGAAGCCTCTCTGAGGGGGTTTGTGATCGGGTATCTTCTGTGAGCCTCGGGCGATGGCATACTGATGTGTATCATGCTGCTGTATGTGTGTGTGTGTGGGGGCGGGGGTTATGTGGCTATGGTTTGGGGACAAAATTGTCACAACAATTGATTGAGAGAAGTTCGGCCTGGTCAGGATTCTCAAACAAACAGATCAATGCGTTGCTAGAATATAGAGAAATGGAGGTTTGCACAGGCATTCAGTCTGAACAAAAGACTTGTGACCCGACCCGTTTGATACTGTCAAAGTTTACGATTCAACTTGCTTACCTTCTCTTCTTCTTCTCTGACTGTATGGTGCTTTTATGTTTTTTTTTCTTTTTATTTGTTGTGGTCAAGAGTTGCATACAGATCACAGATAACAACTAATAGTATCTCAATGATATTAATATAACACTAGCTCTTTGAAGAAAAATATTTATATTGATTACAGTGTTAAAAAAAATTGTTTATCATGTTCTATCTTCTATAATCGTGCATACAATATAGTGCATACAAAGTGGAGTAAACTGAACTGAACTGAATCATGAGAAATCATTAAACTATTCAGGCTCCACAAATCTTAAAAAGATCAAATGTGCAGTCAGCGCTCATTATATTTTTTCCCACACAAAAAGCTATTTTTATTATCCATCTCACTCTTGTATTGCTTTCATTATGAAACAAAGAATCTCAGAGACACAAAAAGAGAGCACAGGCAGGGGTGTGTTTCCCAGAAGCTTCGTTAGCTAACTGTGGTCACAAGTCCCATTTAACTCTATTGGTAACGACAGAACTTGCGACCATAGTTGCTTTTGGGAAACACGCAGCAGGTCAAGAGGTCAACTCATTTGTTTTCCGGAGCTGCGCTTGAGGAAAAGGAAAAGAAGTGAAACAGGGATTGCAAAAGAACATGATGTGTTTAGTAAAGAGATATTTGTTCATGCTGTGAGATTTCACATTTCTATTTTCAAGTCATGTGCACACTGACCACACACACTAGCCACGCCCACATGCCATTCCTCCCACCTTGCCAGCAGGCTCCTACAGTGAGCTGCACGTCGATCTGAGAGGAGTGGATGGGCCAGTCATCTGTTACCAGGTACGGGTCATAGGTCACGCCGTCCACATATAGAGTCACCACTGGGAAATCGACGCTGATGACGTAATAATGCCACTCCTTATCACAGATCTGAGAGAAAGAGAGAGAAGTTCACAATATTTCTGCGTTCTCTACATCTGTTGTTTTCATTTTTGCTTCAATGTGTTATTTTAGTATAATTTATATACTTTTTTAGTTTTTTGTATTATTATTATTTGTTTTATTTGTATAGTTTTCATTTTAATTTTAGTTTAAGTAATTTTGTTTTGTGGTTTTGACATTTTGTTCTTTTTAAATATATTTAAATGTAAATTTATGACATGCAGGTAAACAAAATATTTCAATTTTTTTTTTTTTTTTTTTTCAGGTGTTTTATTTTCAAATAATTTACTCATTTTAATTTGACATTTTTATGATTTAATTCATTACATTTTAGTTAGGTCAAAACTAATCTAAAAGTAGTCAGAATACATTACCTAAAATAAGTAATCTAGATTAAATGTCATCATGTCGCTTGTAATCAGTAACAGATTACAATATGTAAATTATTTTAGATTTTTATTTTTAAGTTTTATGTGCTTTTGTCAGTTTTTTAAATTTCAATGTAGTTTTAATTAGTTTATTTATATAGTTTTAGTACTTCACCTTAAACTTACTGTATCTTATTTCAGTTAAGTTGCAAAGGCAACATTTAAAATTTTCATTAAAGTTGTTTTTAATCTAATATTTATGTTTTATTTAAGAATTACTTCAATTAAAAAAATTACTTTTAATAGTTTTAGTTAACAACAACAGCCTTGTTGAAATCACTAACCCTAACTATGATCAGTAGTATAGTTGTAGAGATGCTTGTCTTGGCAAACAAATAGACAGACAGGTTTAAATGTAAAGTTGTGTCTTTGCCATTGTGAATGTGTGTTTGTTGATGAGGGAAATCTCTGTCTGTGTTTGGCCCGTTTGGACCGCTGCCAGTCAAAAGCACACGGCAGCAGACGGTTTCTGCTCGCTCTGTCACACACCGTGTGTGTTTGTGTGTCTGGCAGGCGGTCTGGGTCGTAGAGTCTAGTGGAACTGATTGTTACACCCTCAGACGAAACCATCAGACATTTCTCATCTTCACTACATCTTTCCTGAAATCTCACCATCAGTCTCACTTCTTCTCACTCTCACACTCTCTCCTACCAAATTGAAGCTCCCCCCTCCGCCCCATGTCCTCCTTTTTCCCTTCCCACAGTGCCCACAATTTCCTAAAATGTCTCTGTATTGCTTTCATTTCAGAGTGAGACCTGCAGAAACAGGACATATAAGACAATATAAATAGAGGGAAAAATGTGTCTTTCTGAAAAACTCTTTCTTTCTTAATTATTATTCATTATTTATATTTTATAAAATAAGATATTTTATAAATATGTGTTATTGTTATTTATTTTATCTTACAATTATTTATTTATTTAATTTAAATTATGATATGAACATATTTTGTAAGATTCAGCCCCTACTCTTCAGATGTCCAGGCCAAAATATTTCCATATATATTTAACTCTCTCTCTTTATAAGAAACTCATAACAATTGAATACATTGTCCAACCCAAATTCTTATTGTAATTTGTTTGGATGTTTTTATATTTAATAATTTTGCCCACAATTTTTTTTTTGCCTGATGAATGATAAAATGGATGAAAAATTCCAAACACTGTAGCAGCCATATATTAACCAAAAGCCTAGCATCTTTTTTAATTAATACAATTAATTTCTAAATGTAAATATATATAAAAAAATAAAAAAAAACTTAATCATAAATTATGACAAATACTACCATTATATATACACACTTTGCTATTGAAATATATTTAATATAGTAATCATACAAATAATAAATAATTCATATTGGCTGTAATAATTAATAAATGACAAAATATGTAAAATGTATAAAATAATAATATACATTTGTTTGCATTACAGTAATGAGAATTATGAAATATGAAAATGTCATACTGCACAAAAACAGGCTTTGTTTTCTTTATGCAAAATATGTTCTTGACAGGCAGTGTGAGATTCAGCCAGAGCGAGTGTTATTTTTCTGTATTTTTCTTTAATCAGTTCCTTCTCTCTGTGCACACAGGTCATCTCTCTGTGTTCTTATTATGAATAAATTGATTTCTTTTTCATTAAATTTAACTTTTATACTCTATTGGTATTCGTCATGTAATCCATTCAGTTTTTCAACCTTTCTTCTCTGTCTCTGGTTCTCTGTGTCTCTGGGCAGGCATTGATTTTCTGCAGATGTGTGTGTGTGTGTGTGTGTGTGTGTGTGTGTGTGTGTGTGTGTGTGTGTGTGTGTGTGTGTGTGTGTGAATGCGAGAATGGCTGGGGATAGCAGTTGTGGTTCATGCAATCTTGTGGATCCAGATTTAGTAATTTAATGACTGTTATTTTACATCTAGCACACATTACTGTGATTTTCAGTTTTATAAGCATGCAGAAATCAGGTACGTTCCTAGAACTCGTCCATGTTCAGAAGCGCTCACAGTGTGTCCACGCGATCCCTGGAGAGCAGAGCGCTTTACTGTGATGTTTTCTCTGTGTGTGTTCAGTAAACGCACAGCGCTGAATCAATAGAGGTGGTAAAAGTCTTATAGCTGCACTAAGCCAAAGTCCACTTGATGGCAAGGCAATTTATCAAAGACAGAGTGAGCGAGACAGGTAGAGAGAAACCATTGTTTCAATTGCTTAGATGCTGCAAGTACACAATTTATCACTTACTGCTGTGCTATTGTGTCTCTCACATCTGTGTGAATCGCCTGTGTCTTTTTTTTCTATCTATTTTGCACCTATTTCAGCAGCTGTCCATTACCTGTTTTCTGGCCTTTGAGAAGGTACAATTTCAAAGAGTTTTTTTCTCAAATTTGAGTCTTCAGACATTACAAAGTGTGTCTCTGAACACTTAAGAGACACATGCTGTCTTATAACTGTTGTGAGTGCCATATCAACCAACATTAAATATTTAGTTCTTATTTAGGATATCTGAAGTGCCTAATGGGTCTTATTCACTAATTTGTTTGTAAAATGTTTTTTACACAGGTATCATGATTTATCAGAAAGTTTGCATTCAAATGTATGCTAAATTTACTTTAAGACCACTGGTACACAGTAAAAAATTTATTTTATTACTCTAAATCAAGAAACATTTACTTTAAAAACAAACAAATAAACAAAAACAAATACATTTATTTTCCAGATTTGTCTTAACCCTTTGGCACATTTTTTTTCTAGTTTAATGCTTAAACTTACTTAATTACACTAATTAACTTACTAATTAAATTAAACTCTCAGATTCTTAAAAACTTACTTAATTTTGAGTTTCAATAAGAATTTAGGCTTAAAACAATAACAATTCACAGAAAAACTATTTGAGTGTTTTTTTAACGCATTGGCAGAGTTTTTTTCTTGTTTTAAGCACAAACTCACTTAATTTATATATATGTAATCTATGTGATAATGAAAGTATTAACTATTTCTGACTAACAATAAATAAATAAATAACTTAAAAATGCAGCCTGTAAATAAGAGTTTCAAGACTGAGTGTGAGGACAAATTTATGTGCATATGATCCTGTGAATCCGGTGGAAATATTTCTGCATGCATAAATATACTAAGAGTAAGGTTTATTTTATTTTATTTTGCAACAAATGCATAAAGTAAACAGAGGAAAAATGATATTTGTGAAGTGCAGTGAAACACTAGAACTAGCATTCATGTTATTGAGCCAACACTCAGCACTCGTCCAACAAAACTTCATATTTGCATTAACATTCATCATTTAATATCCTTTTTCATAATGAAAACACACCATCCACTTACTAATTAAATTAAACTCTCAGATTCTTAAAAAAAAGCTAATTTAATTAGATCTCTTTCCTCTGCAGGTAGAGGAAAGAAAAAGCCTTTAGGAAAGATATAAAAAAGATCGCTCATGTTCTTTGAAGTGTCTGAGATGTGCAAAGACCAAAATGTTTCTCCCTCAGGCCAGTGGACCCTCAACCCCATATATTTTATGTTACGCATTTATGTATTCATGAAACTACATTATGAAATTAATTTTACGGTGGGGTTAAGTTCTTCAAGAGCTCGTTCTCCACTGGGGAAAACGGCTCTTTGATGCTTAACATCTCCGTAGAATCTTTAAACTATCTTTGCATCTTCTAATGCTGAGCATGTAGGTAGCAAATGTACAGTTATGGTAATGAAGATTTCAGAGGTACAGACTCAAATAAAAAACGAATGCAACTGCACTGCTTCAAATAAATGCTATCTATATAGGTGGTGCTAAATTGGCTCTTCAAATTAGTTTGTGGTTTGATGCTCTGATGTTTAAGTTGAGCTTTCGTCAGTTTGTTTTGGCCAGCAGAACTTTGCTCGTCCTCTGTGCCCAATCCTGTTGGAGGAGTTTGTGTTTTAAAGCAACCCCTGCCATTTTCTCTGATGGGTTTTTAAGTGGCCTTTGGCAGGGAAGTTCATGCAGCACACTGCTAGTTTTGTGTTGCGCTGTGTTTGTGCATTTGTTCTCTCAGATAATTAAGTCTTCTCGCGGCTCCGTTCTCTGGCACAGCAGTGAGGAGAATCCACTGCTAAACAAACACTCTCTTAATGATTGCACTGTTTTCTCTCTCTTTCTTTATTCTAAAGCTTTATCTTCACCCTAAAAAGTGGATATTTGCATAATTATACGCTTAATGATGGATTAACTCAAGTATTGTTGCATGTACAAGATGAAGGATTCAATTAACCTGCAGCAGACCTGTGAATCTAAACACAACACGCATAACACATTAAGAGGAAATTCATCACTAATATTTGTTAGGCGGTGGCTGTTTTGTGCTTAAAGTAGCCTAAAGAAAGTTTTGTGAAGAAGTTCCTACTGTCATTAAAATGAGAGAGCAAGAACGAGGGAGTAAAAACGAGGACTCTATCTATCTATCTATCTTAAGCTAAACTGTTAAGCATCAAAGAGCCGTTTTCCCCAGTGGAGAACGAGCTCTTGAAGAACTTAACCCCACCTTAAAATTAAGTTCATAATGTAGTTTCATGAATACATAAATTCACTTTGAAACCATTGAATCATTTTGCAACGCAATAGTTTAACTGGCTCGGAGTATGATGTTTACAAATAAAATATCCATATTTACATTCCAAAGACAACATCCAACACAAATCTACAAACATATTCAGGTGAAGTAACCGGTTTACTGCTAACTAGTTAAACACCTCATTAATATGATGAGCTGCACCACAAAATACATGGAAACATTGTTCATTATGATTGAGTTTGTAGCTTATAACTATATTTGAAATAGACTGACCACTGTGTTCACTAGGAAATCAGTTGAAAGCATCTAGTCATCTCATACCAATGAAGTGAATGTTAAATGTATCAGTAGGCTATTGTAACTAACATTTGAGAAATTATTGTTGTATCTGATTGTATTAGTCTATATAGAGTGATACTGATAGTCAATGTAAAAACTGCAACTGGGAGAAGCAGATGAACACAAAACAGCATTAGAACAGAAAGTAAAAGAGGGTAAACTTGAACTGTGCTTGTATGTTTTAAACACTTCGCCTACCTTATAAGTTATTACTCCACACGTATTAAACATGCATCCTTGAAAGCTTGCAGTTTTCTAGCGTATTTACGTTAAAGGGGTCATAGGATGCTACATGAAATTTTACAAGTTGTTTGAACTGTGTTAAGAATCATATCAACTTGTGGAAAATGGGCATCATATGACCCCTTTAAATTCTCAGCTAATATCAGTGGTATGAACTGTTTGAGATGCAGAGTATTCATCTGAAATGAAATTCCTAGTGTGAAACGTCTCTCATACCTGCTCTAATTTCCAGTGGAATTCAGCCGGTCTGAAGGAGTCTGTCTGAGTGTAGTCCGTCCTCAGCAGGAAAACCAGCCTGCAGTTATGCACATACAGAGAGTAATGGTGTCGGTTCATCTCTGAGAGAGACAGAGAAAGTGATAGAGACACAGAGACAAGGAGAGCACGGAGAGGTCAAGAGACCGACAGAGAATACAATTACCTCTTGACATACAAGATAATATCGCTAAATTGAACCTGAGAGAAAAGAAACGGCACCATTTGGTGTGTGTTTATCTATATAGAGATCCTGACAGGAGAGGATAGCCAACTTAACCGGGCTGGAAGTAGAGCTCCAATCGTCCAGTACAAATGAAATTCTGATCTTAACTGTTTCCTCTTCAATTCTAATGAAAAGACCAGTGTGAACCTCCATGTCCTGGCTGCTTTTTGCTAGCTAGCAGACCAGCAAGGTTTTTCTGGTAAAGGCTTATCATGGACTTCTTGGTGACTAAGCTAGTTACAGTGGGTACGGAAAGTATTCAGACCCCCTTCAATTTTTCACTCTTTGTTATATTGCAGCCATTTGCTAAAATCATTTAAGTTAATTTTTTTTCCTCATTAATGTACACACAGCACCCCATATTGACAGAAAAACACAGAATTGTTGACATTTTTGCAGATTTATTAAAAAAGAAAAACTGAAATATCACATGGTCCTAAGTATTCAGACCCTTTGCTGTGACACTCATATATTTAACTCAGGTGCTGTCCATTTCTTCTGATCATCCTTGAGATGGTTCTACACCTTCATTTGAGTCCAGCTGTGTTTGATTATACTGATTGGACTTGATTAGGAAAGCCACACACCTGTCTATATAAGACCTTACAGCTCACAGTGCATGTCAGAGCAAATGAGAATCATGAGGTCAAAGGAACTGCCTGAAGAGCTCAGAGACAAAATTGTGGCAAGGCACAGATCTGGCCAAGGTTACAAAAAAATTTCTGCTGCACTTAAGGTTCCTAAGAGCACAAGGTGCCTCCATAATCCTTAAATGGAAGACATTTGGGACGACCAGAACCCTTCCAATCGAGGGAAAGATGAATGCGGCCAAGTACAGGGATATCCTGGACAAAAACCTTCTCCAGAGTGCTCAGGACCTCAGACTGGGCCGAAGGTTTACCTTCCAACAAGACAATGACCCTAAGCACACAGCTAAAATAACGAAGGAGTGGCTTCACAACAACTCTGTGACTGTTCTTGAATGGCCCAGCCAGAGCCCTGACTTAAACCCAATTGAGCATCTCTGGAGAGACCTAAAAATGGCTGTCCACCAACGTTTACCATCCAACCTGACAGAACTGGAGAGGATCTGCAAGGAGGAATGGCAGAGGATCCCCAAATCCAGGTGTGAAAAACTTGTTGCATCTTTCCCAAAAAGACTCATGGCTGTATTAGATCAAAAGGGTGCTTATACTAAATACTGAGCAAAGGGTCTGAATACGTAGGACCATGTGATATTTCAGTTTTACTTTTTTAATAAATCTGCAAAAATGTCAACAATTCCGTGTTTTTCTGTCAATATGGGGTGCT
>NW_015546037.1:1159380-1161724 GCF_001515605.1 Sinocyclocheilus anshuiensis | reverse complement strand
TTCTAAGCGGTATGTGTGGAGAAAACCAGGCACTGCTCATCACTTGTCCAATACAGTCCCAACAGTGAATCATGGTGGTGGCAGCATCATGCTGTGGGGGTGTTTTTCAGCTGCAGGGACAGGGCGACTGGTTGCAATCGAGGGAAAGATGAATGCGGCCAAGTACAGGGATATCCTGGACGAAAACCTTCTCCAGAGTGCTCAGGACCTCAGACTGGGCCGAAGGTTTACCTTCCAACAAGACAATGACCCTAAGCACACAGCTAAAATAACGAAGGAGTGGCTTCACAACAACTCTGTGACTGTTCTTGAATTGCCCAGCCAGAGCCCTGACTTAAACCCAATTGAGCATCTCTGGAGAGACCTAAAAATGGCTGTCCACCAACGTTTACCATCCAACCTGACAGAACTGGAGAGGATCTGCAAGGAGGAATGGCAGAGGATCCCCAAATCCAGGTGTGAAAAACTTGTTGCATCTTTCCCAAAAAGACTCATGGCTGTATTAGATCAAAAGGGTGCTTCTACTAAATACTGAGCAAAGGGTCTGAATACTTAGGACCATGTGATATTTCAGTTGTTCTTTTTTAATAAATCTGCAAAAATGTCAACGATTCTGTGTTTTTCTGTCAATATGGGGTGCTGTGTGTACATTAATGAGGAAAAAAAATTAACTTAAATGATTTTAGCAAATGGCTGCAATATAACAAAGAGTGAAAAATTGAAGGGGGTCTGAATACTTTCCGTACCCACTGTATACTCTTAAAACTTCCTGTGTGTGTATGTATAATGCATTATAAAGGTATTCATAATGTACGTTGTAATGCATTATATCTGTTCATAATAATTGTAACCAAAGTTGAAATGCATTATAATATTAGGTTTGTTTGTCATTTGTTGCATTATACTTTCTTAAGACTTTCTAATGTATTATAACTGCGGTTACAAATATTCATGAGAGCATACAATGCAGTATAAGGTGAATTAAAAGCCATAATTATTGCGTTAAACTACTTTTGTAATGCATTATATATAAAGGCTTTAAGTAAAGTGTTACCAAGCTTTCAAGCAAGCCGTGCTATTATGGACGTAATGGATTTTTTTTTTTATTATGTGGTATTTAAATAATTCTGTCTCAGATATTTCTCCTCAAATTCCATAGGAAAATTAGGAACAGACACAAATGAGTCAATAGTTGGAAAAAGTAATTGCAAAGAGCTAAATTTCTGTAAATAGCAGCTTAAATAATTTGGTCTTAAAAGAATTTGATGAGAAATTAGTTCATATAATTTTAATAATTAATTATGAAAATAAATAATATATTCTTATTTTATTTGAACAAATATAATTAAATTTATATATAATGTAGAATAATTACAATCATTATATAATTTTATTGCATATATTTATTTTATATTTATTTCTTTTATTTTTAATTTTTAAATTTATTTAATTTTAATGTAATATTTAATTTAATGTATTATATTTAATTTATTATAATTATTTTATTATATATTATATAACTAACAAGTAAATTATTGAGATTTCCAGAGTTTATTGGACCTTCTGAAATCTGGGAGGTATGAAAGTCTACAGATGCTGTATAGGAGAAACAACAGAGATCTCATTTGTAATGGCAGGATCCATACGCTGGTCTTTTGAGCAGGTTTCTGCTCCCATCTCCCCTCTTCTCATTCAGTTCTCCCTCTGTCTCACCTGTTTTGTCAGAGTTGCAGAGCAGCGTTTCTTTCTCGGCTCTCTGTCCTGGACTCGGGCCGTGCTTCATCCATGTGGTTATGGTGAACTGATGGGTTAGATTCTGTGGGACGACCCAGTCTGGGATCTTGGCAGCTTGACGACCATCAAATCGGTATGTGAGGTCACTGTCCCGGCCACCATCCGTCACAAGAGTCACCGTCCAATTAAAAACACTGCTGGAGGCCGGCAGAAGATCTGTGCTGCCTGATGAAGCTCCTGGTATGTTGCCAGTGAGTTTAGAGATAAAATGATCATTTGAAACACAGATCACAGTTGAGGAAGTTTAAATGGACTTTGACTTTGAAGTCCAAATGAAAAGCCTTACAGATTTGGATATTTATTCATACGTACAGAATTTCTAATAATAGGGTTATTAAAATGTTTAAAATAGACATTGCACGTAATGATGGATTGATGCGTCATACAAATTTTATGTAATATATACCTTTGTATATACTAAAAATTAATTTATTAGTATTTATATATATTATATATAAATATTTTTAAATATTTATTGAATTTAATGTTTTATGGTATAAATATAGATATGTTTTTAAAATGTTTTTGTTTTTATAGACATCTTTTTAAA
>NW_015546037.1:1145816-1159328 GCF_001515605.1 Sinocyclocheilus anshuiensis | reverse complement strand
TTTTACAAAAAAAAATACACACACACACACACACACACACATATATATATGTATATATATATATATATATATACATATATATATAATTTTTTTATTAATATTTAATTTAACAAAAAATATTATATAACATACATTTTATAGAAAATTATATTAAAATTTAAGAAATTTCCACAGCTTGTCATCTTAAGAAAGAAATCTTACGATGACTTCAGGTCAGCTTTTGCTTTGTGTGGGATTTCATTACCATATCATTCATTATCTCACCATTAATATGACTCTTCACCCCATAGAGTCCAATGCATTAGGATATGCTGACACATGTCATATAAAAGGACCGTATTTGTATTTTATAGCTTCATTTGTAGTTTCTCAAGACAATCCCTCTGATATGGATAAATTACACTGCTAATGATTCTGCACTGAGACACATACATATTCTAGGACAAGGGTGGAGGTTTTGTCTGACTAGTTTAGCCCTCAGGCACATTTTGTAATTAAACCGACCCAAGAGAAATGAGGAAGCGTGCAATGGAATAAATAGCAGTTAATCATACCGCAGAGCTTCTGTAAGGATCGTTCAGAGTAAGACTGTCTGTCACAGCCTCTCCCAGCACCGCTCGTCTCCAGCTCCACTGTGGTCCTGATCCACGACACCGATCCCGCACATGTCTCCAGGTGCATCTTGGGAAATAACAGCTTACTGCCCATTCCTGGTTCATAGTCAACGAGCTTGCTCCAGCCTGGGAAGAAAGAAAGTTAGATAACGTTTTGATAAGTAGCTTAAATATTAGAAAGAGCGATAATGTCACTGAGCTGGAAAATGAAGATATTGAGGTCACAGTGTTTTCCAGACTTCCACACAATTAACAAGTCAGTTCCCCAACATGACGTGCATTTCAAATACACCTTGAAGAAACGCAACCTTCTTTTGTGCATGAGCCAAAACGTTCACAAGTTTAAACTTAGTGATTGTCACTTACAAAGTTAGTACTGTGGTGGGACTATAATATATAGTGATGGTATCAAATGGAAATATCATGGTACACCATCAAAGATTACCATGGTATACTATATAGTGTCCAAAACCTACACTTTTAGAAAAAATTTGCAAAAATTGGGTCAATTTATTTTAAGGTCCAATTCTCACCAATAACAAACCATTAACTACGACTTTTTCCTCAATGAACTCCTAATTTGCTGTTTATTGATAGTTAGTTGTTAAGTTTAGGTATTGGGATTAGGGACATAGAATATGATCATGCAGAACATCTGCTTAACAAACTGCCAATATGTTAATAATATGTATGCTAATAAGCAACTATGAGAATTGGTCCCTATACTAAAGTGTTACCAAAAATTGTACCTTTAGAGGTAACACAGGGGCACAAACGGTCTCCTTTGTTCCTTCTTTACTCCTAAATGGGGCATATTAGTAATAATATGTACTCTTATGATACTATTGTTGCATTGTTTTTCTAACAGTGTATAAGCATGTAATTTTTGCATTATCAGCTGTAGATAAATCATTATAGACAGCTGTGTTATGTGTTAGAGTCAACATGAAGTGCAGTTCATAACCAATTTTACTTCCATAATCTGTTGCATTTTAGAGTGACAGGATATTCAACAAGAAAAATTTCACTATTTACTGATAACACTGAAACAACTGCACACAGGTCAGGGTTGAAACATATTGAGCAGATTACATTTCTACCCTTGACAGCTTTGTTTTGGTAGATATTTCAGCATTGCGTTGTCATATTTGCTGAAATCGGTGCATTATTCTCAACAACTACACTTCTGGAGAAAATGTGAGTGATGTTTGCATGTGCAGAACTCTCAGTCATGATACTAGGCTGCTGTTAACAGGTAAAAAAAACAAGAAGTTCTGTAAAAAAAAAAAACCCTCCCTCAAGTCTCTAGACATTGATATTCTGGTCTTTAGAAATTGCTGCTCATTTATTTAAATGAAATTGAGCTAAATCAACACAACTGCTGAACTTTTTTGAATATGTAAAAATAAAGTTTACTTAATTTGTGTTGGGACTACATGAATAGTTGTTTGATGCATGAGCTGAAATTGCAAGCTTGATTATTAGTTCCTAGCATGCTTTGTCTAGGACTGAATTGGTAATGTTGGAATTGAGAGTTATTTTATGAATTTATGAGTACAGGGAAATCGCTGTTTAAAAGGCCAGGAAGGACTAGAGTTTTTGTTGTTGAAGTTTTTATGGTTACAGTTGGGTTTGGTTGAAGGATGGTTATAAAATGATTTTGGTGATTGTTACTTCATTTAGTCAACATAGCTGTGCTAATATCAGTGCAGTGACAAACTAAAAATGTATGTCTAAAATAAAATAAAAAAAACATATAAACACTTGCCTTAACAATTGAGTAAAACAAAAAGTATGTACTTATTCACTTTAATTTTACTAGTTAAACTGGTTTGACGTAATTACATGTGTGATATTTACTTAAATTTGTAATTTTAATAAAAATATACTTGATACACCCTGAGTATATATTAAATATAATATTATATATTCAGTACAGTCAGTCTGTGGTATTTTTTGGAGCACAAATATGACAAGTAGCAAAAAATTATTTATGTAACTAACTGAATAAGCCCATTTGTTTGTTTTTTAATGAAGAAGAATCATTTTCTTTTTGTTTTATTCAGTTATAATTTATAATATATTTGAGGTTTGTTACCCAGAGCTCTTAGTGCGTCTGGCGAGATATTAGATTCTTCAGGCTACATTGTGGCTGTAATGAAATCTATAGCCAGTGGTTATTTAATAGGAATTTATGGGTGAAAAAGGGCGGACAGTATTAAATGGATTGTGTAAACATGCATTCACATACAGACCACACAAATATTAGCTCACACACAAACACACTTTGAGCTGCTGGGTTTGGGAATTTGGAGCTGAAAATGATTATTTTATGGATGGAGGGAGCCTAAAGGTAACTACAAAATGTGTGTGTGTGTGTGTGGACAGTGCATGTCCACCCCTGCTGAATTACTCACCCTTGCTTATGAGACACAACGGGGAGCTGTTTACTTTTCTCTCTCCTTCATGCTTTTATGTCAGATGTGAAACAAATGGCCTTTACTCAAGTTGTCACCATCCAGTGGGCTGGAAAAAAAATTGGCATGAAGCTTCTACCAAGTGTGTGTGTGTGTGTGTGTGTGTGTGTGTGTGTGTGTGAGTAAAGAGGAACATGTTTTGAGTCTCCAAACTCACCTGAGGGACAATCACATCAGAGACACATCAAAGTGCATTCTGGGAGACACAAACTACTCTAGACCAAAAGTTTACTTGATTTTATCCATTGGGAATTGACTGGATGGTGAAAAGGCAGTTGAAGGGGAGGACAAATATGAGTAAATATATATAACAAATCCCCTCCTCCTGTGTGTGTGTATAAATGGTGTTCCCAGTCCCAAGTTCTCTGTCCGCTGTTGTACGTCTTCGTGTGAACGTCTTCCTGTGTTTGTCTCCCTTGGTTCCTTGGTGCAAATAAAGTCTTGTCAACATATTCTCCAGCGTCTCCTCGTCCCTCGTGTGTGTGTGTGTGTGTGTGTGTGTGTGTGTGTGTGTGTGTGTGTGTGTGTGTGTGTGAGTAAAGAGGAACATGTTTTGAGTCTCCAAACTCACCTGAGGGACAATCACATCAGAGACACATCAAAGTGCATTCTGGGAGACACAAACTACTCTAGACCAAAAGTTTACTTGATTTTATCCATTGGGAATTGACTGGATGGTGAAAAGGCAGTTGAAGGGGAGGACAAATATGAGTAAATATATATAACAAATATTTGTTATATAAATATAAAGTTGTAAATATAAAGTTCTGTCACCATTTAAAGCAGTATTTTATAGAATATTAATTTTCAAATCAAATTTTTTAAAATTTTGACAGGAGAAAGAAAATCATACAGGTTTGGACTGGAATGACATGAGAGTGAATAAATGATGACAAAATATTCATTTTTGGGTGCACTATCACTTTAAGAATATAAATTGGTTTGATTGATCATTTTGATTGAATGTTGACTTGTAAAAGCTTCTATTTTACAAATTCATATTCACAGTTTTGTTTTTACAAAACTGTTGTTTGATGTTTAATTCTGGGTTACAACCAGGGGTGTGAAGTAACTAATTACAAATACTCACGTTACAGTAATTAAGTATTTTTTATCAGTAATTGTACTTTTTTGAGTAGTTAAAAAATGGTGTACTTTTACTTGAGTACATTTTAAGTGATGTATCGGTACTTTTACTCTGCTATTTTCCTCCTTTTGTGGTCGTTATTTTAATTTTATTTTTATCCAGCAACGTGATTGGATAGTGAGTAATAGGTCTCGTGACTTTCGTCAAATCAAATTGTGCATAGAAAACTTTAACCGCCAACTGTTTATCATGGCTGCTGGAAGTGCATTCTTCAAGCATCAATTCAGTCGCATCTTCCTCTAACTTAATATGTTAAGGTAAATTTCAGATTTCTGCTTACTAAATGATTTGTATATAGGCTATGCTTGCCTATCTACACGGCCTGAAATTTGGTGTGAGGTTGCGGTTATTGCGTACAGTGTTAACTCACGCAAGTGCCACGTTCGGTAAATTCCCACTCACTTATACAACTGAGAACTAGCAACGCCTGTTCACCACTGTAGCTGGGAAACAACTCATGAGGAGATGTTAAAAATGGAAAGAGCTTTTTAACATAATTTTATGCTTTTGTTGCTTTTTACTTCTCAACATACGCAGAATGAAATGTGCCTGTCTGCTCTCATATCAGTGGAGAGACTGCACGAGATGGAAGCCGCTTAGCAAAGGCAATTTCTGCAGAGACAAGCAGCAATGAGAAATGCATTATACTGTATTAGGCAAATGATATGATATTGATGCAGGTGACTTCTGCAAACTAAGCCAGATTGCTTTTATTCCAAAGCTTATTGGAGTTTGCGTGAAGACTGAATGTATCTAAATGAATCAAATGCTAAAATCAAACTGAGTTTCTGGCATCTAAGGTTTTAAAATGCAAACACACCAAGTTTTGCATGTATAATTGCAGCTGTGCTCAATAAAAAATGTCCTCAAAGATCAGTTTTTAAGGAAATGCACTTGAAATGAAACAAAAGTTCATTGCAAATAGTGCAATATTAACCGCACCAGGCAGGTTTTCTGAAGTTACGTTTATAAAGCGTTATATTTGTCTGATTTAGCCCATTAAAGGGGTCATATGATGCGATTTCAATTTTTCCTTTCTCTTTGGAGTGTTACAAGCTCTTGGTGCATAAAGAAGATCTGTAAAGTTGCAAAGACTAAAGTCTCAAATTCAAAGATATATTCTTTATAAAAGTTAAGAGTCAGCCACACCTACCTAAAACGGCTCGTTCTAACACGCCCCCACATGTCTACATCACGATGTGGGAAGATTTGCATAACACCGTGCAAATGTTCACACAAAGAAAGAAGTCGTAACTTTTATTCTCGCTGTAGTTTTGTTGCCGCCGCCATGTTGTGGAGACGCTGTGTGCTTCGTTGTGAAAGCGAAACTACTTTGTTTGGTCTTCCAAAAGAGGACGATATCCGCTTCCTCATGCCTAGAGCTGATCCGTGCTGGTCGCTGAGGAAATACATCAACTTTGCGCTGTGGATCGCCAGATCGGCTTTCATCATGGATGAAGCGGAGTTCAGCCCGGGGTCGTCACATGTGGTTGCTGCAAGCCCGTTTATTACACCAAATACACAAAATAATGTTGTTTTTAGCAACATCATATGACCCCTTTAAAATATTTGTTTTTTTTGTATAAATGAATGTATTTAGGCTAATTCAGTGATGCTAAATAATAGTTTTTTTTAATTTGAATAAAACCAGTTGTTACCTTTTTTCCAGTTTAATTCACCTAAAAAGTTAAAAGAATAGCAATTACTTTATTTAAATGCAGTTTACGAAGATGAGGACATTTGTGCTAAAATAAAGTTTGATTGGATGCATATCAACATCAACAAAATAATAAATGGGGAAGAATTTTCTTTTCCCATTTACATGTTGCATGTTATTTTATTTAGTTTTTCCTTTCTGTCTGCAATCATAACAGACCTTTTTTTTGCAACCAGTTGAGCAACTCTGCTTTAGATGCGTCACGTCTTTAGCTAGTAAAACTGATACCAAGAGCCTTCAAAGAACCGCATAATGCATCATGCTGGCTATCATATGAAAGTGTGTGTGTTAATTCTGATGCAAGCCTCCCGCGGCAATCAAAAGCAAGAAAAAAGCACAAACCTACAGGAAAAAAAAAACAGAGATGCAGAGAGACGGGAGGGGGGTCAATACTATATTGAGTTTAAAAGCAAACAAAAATAGCTTCAAGGGAAAAGAAAGAGATGGACAGAAAGTGACAGGAAATTCAAAGCACAGAACCGGCCCGTGTGTGTGTGTGTGTGTGTGTGTGTGTTTTAGACAGAGAAGCTGTCATGCACAGATCATAGGAAATGTCTGGAATTACTGTACCAGAACTGTATTTTGATTGTTTACTCCTTTTTGTGCATTTTAGTATTGAACATGCATCTAATTCCCACACTGACCTAGGTTTTATTATATTGATTCATTATATCAATGAAACAAGAGAAAATGCACACTAGTGTTGGGGAGTAACTAAATAAAAGTCCTAGTTTTTATGTTGCGTTGTATGGAGCAAACAGTCTTACAAGCTGAGGCGCTTTCTTAAACTCTCCTCATTTTAGTAATCCAGTAATGCTTGGAAGTCTGATTCAGTTCAGAGAATCTGTTTATTCAGATGATTCATTTCAGAGAACCAGTTCAATTCAATGATTCACAGATTTGAATCTGAATGGTCTGTCAGATTCAAACTTCACCAAGTTCAGTTTAAGTTTATTATTAAACATGCAAATTTAGGAGCAGATTTATCTGAAATAGTTTAAATAATAATAGAATGAATAGAGTGTTACTATTAGTAAAACTATTAAAAATTACATTTACATTTATACATTTAGCAGAAAATTTTAACCAAAGCACCTTTTTGACACTTTTATGTCAAAGAGCCAACAATATTCATACTATACAATGCCAGGCCAGGTTTATTATAAATAAATTAAAGATGAAATAAAATAAAATAGAATATAATTATTATATGGAAATTTAACACATGAAAATGACAAATGTTGCCTTGGTAGCTAACTGAAATAAGTTTAATCTGAAATACTAAATTACTGGAATTAAAATTAAATATAAATGAAGTGACAAAAGCTACATTACTAAAATTGCTAAAACTAAAATTGAAAATAAAAAAATAAACAATAATTAATAATTTATGAATAAAATAAGTAAATAATAAAATGATAAATAAAAAAAAAATAATAATAATAATAATTAACTAATAAATATATTAATAAATACTATAATAGTATAAAAATAAACTAAACCAACACAACACTGATAATTATTTAAAACTCATATTAAAATAACTTCACAACAGTCCAGCTGTACAGTCTCATAAAAAAGGTACAAAACTGTAAAATTTTACAAAAAGGTACAATTATGTTTTTAAAAGTACGAAAATGTACCTTTAAGGTACTAAAATGTACCATTTATGAGTAAATAAGGCACCTTTAGCTTTTGGCCCACTAACAGCGTTGTACATTTTTTCACGAGAGTGCACAGAAAACACTGAAGAATTTAGTGCATTAGCTTCCTCGAAAGTGCACAAATTGGTAACTTGTAAATATGACTTTGCTCTCTGGTGAACCACTGAAGCCTGTCCATTTTCACACGCAAAATGTGTCCGAGACTAAAACAGTTCCAGATCTCACCCTGCCATCCAGGCTTGCAGATGGGCTTGACGTGGATGTGTACGACAGCGTCCTGCGCCGCTCTCTTCTGACCACAGTCGAACGCCGTCACACGGATTTTATAATGTGACTTCTTATCAAAGCTCAGGCTCTCTGTGTTCCTGATGTGACCTGCACACAAACACACATTTAAATACAGACAGAATAGTGCTGTTAGCATGTCTTCCTTGTATGTTTGTGCACTAACCGTTGCGGTCTATAGCGAAGGCTGTGTCCTGAGAGGTGATCTGGTAGTTGCAGATCTGGCTGTATTGTGGAGAGCAGTCCTGGTCTGATGCCTGCACCTGCAGAATACTGTCATACACTTTGCCCTCCGTCACCGAGCCGTGATACTCCAACTGACCAAACATGGGGGAAAACTCATTCACATCTCCCACCTGCACATGCACCACAGCCCTGAGAAAGAAAGAGAGGTTTTTTATTGCTTTTTCATTGTCCAGGAGACTTCATGGTCCTCAGGTCATCTAAGATGAAGATGAGTTTGTTTTTTCATTGGAACAGATTTGGAGAAATTTAGCATTACATCATTTGATGACCAAAGCAGTAAATGGGTGCCGTCAGAATGAGAGTCCAAACAGCTGATAAAAACATCACAGTAATCCTCACCACTCCAGTCCATCAATAACCCTCTTATGAACAGAGAAGCTGCATGCTTGTAAGAAACAAATCCATCATTAACATGTGTTTTAAAAGAACTGACCAGAGGAGATGATTTTTAATCATGTCATTTTGACTAAATGCTATTTAAATCAGACTTTGCATTTGCCAATGAAGTCGCCTGTGCTGCAGGTCTTGTGTTTTTTGCGTCTATAATTATAATAATCTATGAGAAATTATTAGTGGTCCAGATCTGAACTAATTAGTGTTCTCTGCTTTAGAGGAGTCTTTTTCCCAGAATAAAATGCTTCAAAAGTTTCCGTTCGTTCTCCATCACTGTCCAGGAGAAGCAGCGAACATACTAAAGAGATCTCGTTTGTGATTTCTCTCTCCTGCAGGTCATTATAAAGTCTTCAGGGAGAGAAATATATATATAAAAAAGGTCTGAAAGAAAAAAAAGTGCAGTCTTGACACACTTTTGTGAGCTGAAAATATACCAAAATAACAAGATTGCGTCATTAATGTCAAAGACAGCACGAAAAGTGAGTAATACTTTGCAAAGGGCAACAGCTCGTCTGACAAATGAGAGGATTTTAAACACCCCTGCTAATCTGTGTTATGATGTTAAAAACCAGAACATATGCAAACACATTTATATATGCATTAGGCATGAAATCTCTAGTAAAGCAGTGTGATTTTGCAGCTTTACTGCCCTTTAGAGTCTCACTTTAATCCTTTATCCATGCACGTGTGTGTGTGTGTGTGTGTGTGTGTGTGTGTGTGTGTGTGGTATCATAGATCCGAGCTGTCAAAGCCGGATACAGTAATCCTGTATGGATTAAAGAGATACAGAGTAATGAGGAAGGTCCCACTTTCTCTTTTCTCTTTTTTTCCACGGTTTCATCACTAACCACATTTCTATCTCACGCATTCACAAATGTCTTTAAGTCATTTTGTTTCAAAGGACTTCAGTCTAGCTCACTGCATTAGCTCTGTTAAAGTGTCTTTATGTGGAGATCTGCAGGTAAAGAGAAGCGTCTTTGGCTCTGGGTTTGTTTGCAGCTTTCAGTCTGCAGGTAAACAGGTGTAGCGTTCATTAGCAAGAGCTCTTAAAAGCTTTTAATGCCTGAAGGTCAGACACCTGCTTCTCATAGTCAGTACTTAGATAAAAAAAACATGAAATACTGTATATACACTAATGTAAGAAGAAGTTTCTTATGCTCACCATACAGGAAAATTGTGAAATATTTTTACAATTTAAAATAACTGTTTTTTTTTTAATATATTTTAAACTGTAATTTATCCCTGTGATGCAAAGCTGAATTTTCAGCATCATTACAGTCTTCGGTGTCACATGATACTTCAGAAATCACTCGGATATGCTGATTTGTTCATTTATTATCAGTTATTATTGGTACTCATTTATTAATAATGGTTGTCTTATTATCAATTTTGAAATCAGTTTTTGATAACATCATTATTTATTTGAAATTGATTTTTGGAATATTACAAATGCTTTACTGTCACTTTTGAGCAATTTAATGCATCCTTGCTAAATAAAACTATTAATTTTTTATAGTATTGTATCATGGTTTCCACAAAAATATTAAGCAGCACAACTGTTTTCAACATTGATAATAATCAGAAATGTTTCTTAAATCAGAATATTAGAATGATTTCTGAAGGATCATGTGACACTGAAGACTGGAGTAATGATGCTGAAAATTCAGCTCTGCATCACAGAAATAAATGACATTTTAAAATATATTCAAATAACATTAAACATTATTATGAATTTATAATAATGTTTCACACTATTACTATTTTTACTGTATTTTTTAGTCAAATAAATGCAACCTTGGTGAGCATAAGAGACTTACTCAAAAGACATAAATTACAGACGCCAAACTTTTTTATTTCAAAAGTTTCAACTAGCAGGTGCGTGACTTTAAGGACACAAGAAACAGGAAACCTCTAAAAGTAGGAAAATAAAAATCTTCAAAGAAGAAACTGTGAATAACTCAAGAGAGGTGAGTCAAGCACGGATGAATCATTTTAAAAATAGTTCACCGTGTTCCTTCCAGTTCAAAACGTCACAAACATGAATCCAACTGAGGTGGAGAACGTGCATTTATTCAAACACACACTGACTTGTGTGATCTCCTCTCTGCGTGTCCCTCCGGTCCCGTGCCACAGTCGTGAGCTTGAACGATGAAGGTGAACTCTCTCTGTCGCTCGCAGTCGATCGGTCCATGCGCCCGCAGACGGCCCTCTCCTGACGTGCGGTTCAGAACCACAGCCTCGAACGGAGCGCTGAGCCCCTGCACGTGAAAGCCACAGATTTCACCTACAGTACAGAGAGAGAAGACCACAGATTAAGACTTTGCTCTTTGCAATCTCAGGGCTATTGCTCATTGTAATGTAATCCCACAAAGACTTCTCAGTGAGGGGCAAATTGTTTACTTTTTTAGCTTTTTATTGTTTTTTTCTTCCTTAAAATGTCAATATAAGTGGACATACGCTGCTGGCCAAAAGTTTGTTATAATATATTTTTGAACAAAGTCTCTTATGCTCACCAAAGCTGCATTTATTTGATCAAAAATACAGTAAAAACAGTAATATTGTGAAATGTTATTACAATTTAAAGTAACTGTTTTTACTGTAATATATTTTAAAATGTAATTTATTTCTGGGATCAAAGCTGAATTTTCAGCATCATTACTCCAGTCTTCAGTGTCACATGATCCTTCAGAAATCATTCTAATATGCTGATTTGCTGCTCAAAGAAGCATATTATTATCAATGTTGAAAACAATTTTTGCTACCTAACATTTTTTTGCGGAAACATACAAAAAAAAACAAAAAACTTTTTATTCAGCAAGGATGCATTACATTTATAATATTACAAGACGTTTTATAATATTACAAAATATTTCTGTTTCAAATAAATGTAGTTATTTTTAACATTCAACAAAGAATCCTAAAAATGCATAATGGTTTCTAAAAAATTCTTAAGCAGCAAAAACAGTTTTCAGCATTGATAATAATAAGAACATAAGATTCTTAATACATGAGACCTAATAATAATTAAGCAGCAAATCAGCATATTATACTGATTTCTGAAGGATCGTGTGACACTGAAGACTGGAGTAATGATGCTGAAAATTCAGCTTTGACTCAAAGGAATAAATGACATTTTACAGTACAAAACAGTTATTTTAAATTGTAATAATATTTCACAATATTGCTGTTTTTACCATATTTTTCATCAAACAAATGCAGTCTCGGTAGCATACAAGACTTCTTTCAAAAACATAAAGAAAATTTTAATTATTCCAAACTTTTGGCTTGCAGTTTGTCATTTGACCCTCTAACTCTAACACTCTATTCTAATTCTATTTTATCTATGTTTTATTTTTATTATTTAGAAAAAACACTTAACACCTGCACTCTATTTAATTTCTATTCTAACTTGTTTTCATAAAAAGAAAAAAAGAGCCTCTAACACTACAGCATTCTCTATTCTTTTCCTATTATTTTGACTTGTTTTATATATATATATATATATATATATAAAACATCTAACACTAGCGTTTCCTATTATTTTTTTTATTCTATATAATTGTTCTCTTTTTATTTATTATATAAAAAAAAATTGCTACGTGTACTGCACTGCTAACCGAGGCTTGTACAGCACTTACATATTGATTCTCTTTTGTTGGATTTGATTGCTTCTATTGTCCTCATTTGTAAGTCGCTTTGGATAAAAGTGTCTGTTAAATAACTAAATGTAATGTAAAATATCTATTTGAAGTTGACTTATAATGTTAGTCAAGCTGACATCATCACCAAACCTCATATGGAGGTAATCTTGGCTAGTAAGAAACCACCTAGCAACCACCTACAACAGCTTAGCAACCATGGAACACCATAGTAAATGGGCAGCAAGATGCTAGCAGCCACCCACAATACTGATGAGTTTTGCATGAGCGAACATCCTCACTTTTGGTGAAATCTAGTTATTAAAATGATCGTGTGTGTGTGTGTGTCTGTTGTGTAAAACAGTGCTGCTGTCCGGCACAGATAAGAGTATTCTCCATCTCTCCTCTCTTTGATCTTCAGAATAAACCCACATATACAAAACAACAGAGAGAGAAAGAGCCAGAGAGATGGAGCAAAAAGCAACCATCCCTTTGTTGAATAATATTTCACAATCTTTCATTGGTTATCTTTGTGCATGCGTGAATGCATAAGACTAAAACGGAATAATAGTGCATTCATGCATTAAACAAAAGAAAGCATTCAGAAGTATGTGTGGGTTTTTTGTTTGTTTTTTCAGCTTTGCTTTTATCAAAATTGACTGACACTGATATAGCAAGGGGGTGTTCACACAGCATGTGTTCTTGCTTTTTTTTTTAATTTTTGGTTTATATTGTTTTTATCAATGTCAATTGTCAATTTTGTGCATCAGGAATAAATAGCTCCCTCTTTTGAAAGTCACTTTGGATAAAAGCTTCTACTAAATGCATGAATCTAAATGTAAGTGATTGACATTTTTACTATATATCACAAGCTTTATCATCCTGAGGGGTATATTTTGCAATATTGATGGAAAAATGCACATTATCTTTAGAAATGAATTAGTAAATGGACATGAAATATTAAATTAAGTTGATTTTTTTTTAATTATGAGTGACTAAAGAGACCGTGGAGTGATATGAGGGATATGAATGATGTTTTCCTGAGAGCTGTGCAGTAACACACAATAGTTTGTGCACAAACGTGGATGTGTAGTTTGGACATAAACAGACCTGTGATACTCAGTATCTGTGATATGTATAATATATTCATGCTATGCTCTATAGTCATAAATATGGCTGTAGAGATGAACGTGACAGCGTTCGTTATGAAGGTTTGAAAAATCAGTATGGAGTACATGAATTGAAGGCTGGATCACTAAAGGGATTCACACACACACACACACACACACACACACACACACACACACACACACACACACACACTGTATGTC
>NW_015546037.1:1145392-1145774 GCF_001515605.1 Sinocyclocheilus anshuiensis | reverse complement strand
ACTACACAGATACTCACACACACACACACACACACACACACACACACACACACACACACACACACACTGTATGTCTGTGATTGACATGCTCTCCAGTATTTCCAATAAGCTGTCAGCTGAACACAAAGCTCAGAGAGAGAGAGAAACCCCTTGAACAATAGAATTCCAGCCCATATCTTCTCCTCCAGTCTTCCTCAGACAAACTGTTTCTTCTCTCACTTCTTCTCCCAATGCATTACCATCAGGATATTCTTTAAACCAGTGTCTCTCAACCATTTTCACTTCAGAAAAGACTATATTTTTATGTATATATATACAGTGGGTACGGAAAGTATTCAGACCCCCTTAAATTTTTCACTCTTTGTTATATTGCAGCCATTTG
>NW_015546037.1:1140909-1145363 GCF_001515605.1 Sinocyclocheilus anshuiensis | reverse complement strand
CAAAGGGTAATTTTTTTATTTTAAAATTATATATATATATATATATTATTATATTTGATATAAAAATTTTATAATATAAAAATAATATTATTTTATTTCATATCTAATTTTATAATATATTTAAATAAAAAAATACATATTTTTTCAACCTATGACAATGACAATTTTTAGCCATTTTCTTTGCATATTGCACCTGTCACAAAAACATTGTCCCCATTGTGGGCACCCACTGACAAATAGTCTATCTTTCATCTACAGCATTTTTACTCTCATTTGGCACTTAATAAATGTTATTTTCAGATCCTGGAGTCTTAAAGTGGTTAAGACACATTTCAGAAGGACTACATAACTTCCATCTATGTGTTCCTTCTGAAACTTCCTTCAGAATAACTGGATTTTTCCTCTTTTATAACTATAACTGGCTGTACCTTTGGTTTATACTGTCTACACTCTCATTTATTTTAATGTAAAGTTCTTTAAAGCATTTATGACGAAAACCTATCAAAGCATTGCTTAGCAACTACATGATGAATCTTGCATTTGATCTTGCATTCACAGCAACCTTTGACTTTAAGAACCTCTGGCTATTTTCATCCACTCAGCTATCTATACGCTGCTCTGTTACAGAGTTCTGCTCAAATCACTGGAGCATTACACCCGTCAATTATTCAGCATGTTGTTTTGTAACCTGCCAGCAATTACCCTCTTGTACCCACAACACTGTTGTTGTGCGTTGTCCCTGTACAAATAAATTGAATAAAGAAAAAAGAAAAAATCATAAATTACACCCTCTTAATTAATTACACCTCATCGGTGGTTGCTGGAGAATTCACACTTTATATTTAATTACATTTTATAGGTACATTACCTGTAACACACATTGAAGACAGTTTGAGTGTCAAACAAAAACCTAATTCAATCAGACGTGTGTTTCTGCATGCATGGAGAATATTTTCTTGGTTTGGTCTGAAGAAATGAAGTTGAAGTGCAAAAAGAAAAAATCATAAATTACACCCTCTTAATTAATTACACCTCATCGGTGGTTGCTGGAGAATTCACACTTTATATTTAATTACATTTTATAGGTACATTACCTGTAACACACATTGAAGACCGTTTGAGTGTCAAACAAAAACCTAATTCAATCAGACGTGTGTTTCTGCATGCATGGAGAATATTTTCTTGGTCTATCTCTCTGTCTGTCTGTCTGTCTGTCTGTCTGTCTATATCTGTGTTTTAATTATCTATAAATAATTATAAAGTAATATTAAATTATAATATTTTAAAATATACAATATTAAGTATGATTTCTTTATAAATATTATAAATATATATGCATAATAAGTTACCCTGTATTAAAGTATTTTCAGTGATGGGTGAATTAAAACATTTAATTTATTATAATACAAATATTATACAGTTATTTATAAATAATTACAAATATTAAATTGTAATATTTCTAGATATATATTACAAAATATTGTTTGTTTCAAAATATTACAAGTATATATGAAGAGTCACCATGTATGAATGTACTGTATGAATGTATACTGAATGTATGTAATTTTACATACTGGTAAAAAATGTATAGCCTGAATGCACTGTAAGTCACTTTGGATAAAAGCGTCTGCTAAATGCATAAATAAATAAATGTATTTTTTCCACAGGTGCCAATGATGCGTGATTTGAGAAAATTTAATTTCTTTTACTTAATTTTTTATTTTTATGTAAAAATGTAATATATGTAACATAAATATATTAATATATATTTTTGTCCCTGTAACAACAGAATTATTTAGCTTGTTTTTGGTGGTTTAATATGAAGAATAATACACTCTTGCTCTGTATTTTTATGAGATATAACCTAGAACTCCTTCATACTTTCTTTCTTTCTCCCTTTTCCGTTCCTCTCAAGGGAATGTATTATGTACACTAGTTAATTAATTTTCTTGTCAGAATACAGTCAGGGATGTTTGTGTAAAGGTCACATGTAGCAATAAATCACATGAAAGAATATGTTGGGGAAGATGTGAACAGGTGGCATTTTCTAAAACAACATCTGAGCTTCAGTATCAGTTCTGCTGTGGTGATAATGGTGCTTCCGAACAGTGGAGATGCACAGATGTCACTTCAATGGTAAAATGTGTGTGTTTTCTTATTAATATTATTTTGGTGTCTAGAAATGTTCTGAAACCCCAATGCAAGGTATGATGCTTTCACAGAATCACAGTGAAGCACAGCTTCATTTGGGCTCTAGGGCTGTATGTCTGCAGAAACTTACACGCAAATTAATGTAGATCAAAGTGGAAGTTTATTGAAAGAACAGTGCAATAGTGTTGGTTGATATTTTGTGCTATTATTTTCTGTAATATTGAAATACACCAAGAGTGGTATGTAAAGTATAGAATATTCGTACATAGATACATGTCATGGCTTCATTTTGATTAAATTTTAGGAGAAAAAAACAGAAATTCAGAAGTGTGTGTGTGTGTGTGTGTGTGTGTGTGTATGTTTTAGATATCAGGGGTCTCAGTGTCTTTCTGAAGGGTTGGGTCTCTTTCAGCAGCAGCTGTCTGACTAGAATTCTGCCAGTCAAAACTCCACTAACACTCCCCAAAGAACTCATTTATTTAGTAGGAATAAGAAAGAGAAGAGATTGTTAAATCTGATAGTATTTTATGGAGAGAAAATGAAAACCGCCAGTGGCACTAAATCATCAGAGATGGAAAAACGAAAGAATAGGGTAAAAAGAGGGAGGGAGGGTAAAAAGAAAGACTTCCTTTTTGAACTATGCTAATTGTTATTTTAAAATTAATTCCACCTGTATCTTGATAAATTGCTTTGAGACGCTTTATAATTCCAAGATGATTGGAACTGCAGGGTTGTTCGCCATTCAGAACTGAACTGAGACGCATTTTCAATTGAAGTGAGGCAGAAAACAGGATGCAGAATTGACATTCTGAATCTAATGAAATGCATTAAAATTCAAAGAAAGTCATATATGACTGTATTTTTAACTTTGAAGCAAAGTTTATCAAGACAAACTGAATGATGGTTTTACAATGGATGGCTGGATAGAACAACAGGCGATGGATGGATGGATGGATAGAACAACAGGCGATGGATGGAAGGATGGATAGAACAACGGGTGATGGATGGAAGGATGGATAGAACAACGGGTGATGGATGGATGGAGCAACAGGTGATGATGGATGGATGGATGGATGATTGGATAGAACAACAGGTGATGATGGATGGAGCAACAGGTGATGGATGGATGGATGGAATGGAATGGATAGAACAACAGGCAATGGATGGATAGATAGATAGATAGATAGGTAGATAGATAGATAGATAGATAGATAGATAGATAGATAGAACAACAGGTGATGGATGGATGGACGGATGAATGGATAGATGGATGGATAGAACAACAGGCGCTGGATGGATGGATAGAACAACAGGCGATGGATGGATGGATAGATAGAACAACAGGTGATGGATGGATGGATGGATGGGGCAACAGGTGATCGATAGATGGATGGATGGATGGAGCAACAGGTGATAGATGGATGGATGGATGAAGCAACAGGTGATGATGGATGGATAGAACAACAGGTGATGGATGGATGGATGGATGAATGAAATGGATAGATGGATGGATAGAACAACAGGTGATGATGGATAGAACAACATGTGATGGAAGGATGGATGGAGCAACAGGTGATGGATGGATGAATGGAATGGAATGGATAGAACAAATGGAGCAACAGGGGAGGATGGATGGATAGAACAACAGGTGATGGATGGATGGATGGAGCAACAGGTGATGGATGGATGGATGGATGGATGAATGGAATGGATAGATGGATGGATAGAACAACACGTGATGGATGGATGGATGGATAGAACAACATGTGATGGAAGGATGGATGGAGCAACAGGTGATGATGGATGAATGGAATGGAATGGATAGAACAACAGGTGATGATGGATGGATAGAATAACATGTGATGGAAGGATGGATGGAGCAACAGGTGATGATGGATGAATGGAATGGAATGGATAGATGGATGGATAGAACAACAGGCGATAGATAGATAGATAGATAGATAGATAGATAGATAGATAGAACAACAAGTGATGGATGGATGAATGGATAGATGGATGGATAAAACAACAGGCGATAGATAGATAGATAGATAGATAGATAGATAGATAGATAGATAGATAGAACAACAGGCAATGGATGGATGGATAGATAGAACAACAGGCGATGGATGGATGGACAGATACAACAACAGCCGATGGATGGATGGATGGATGGATGGATGGATAGATAGATAGATAGATACGATAGATAGACAGACAGACAGATCAGTATGATAGATAGATAGATAGATAGATAGATAGATAGATAGATAGATAGATAGATAGACAGACAGACAGACAGA
>NW_015546037.1:1115270-1140681 GCF_001515605.1 Sinocyclocheilus anshuiensis | reverse complement strand
GGATGGATGGATGGATGGATAGATAGATAGATAGATAGATAGATAGATAGATAGATAGATAGATAGATAGGCAATGCTGGCCATGTGTGTGTGCATATGTGTGTGTTCTTAAGCAGTGACTCAGTTTAAGTGTATCAGAGAAATACAGTTCATCTGGAGTATCTGATACATTGGCAGCGTGATCTGGCAACCAGCAGGTGATCTGGAAAAGCATAAAGCATCTAATAATCAGAAAGAACAGATGGAGTACACAGACATGCACTCACACACACACACACACACTCATCAGCTGAGACGGCCTCAGGAAAGACGTGTGGGCAGCGCTGTACTACAAACCCAATAGCCTATAAAGTGCTCATTTCTTGCTTTCTTACCAGCATACGGAACTGGAGCGTCTTTGTCCAGAGCCACTAAAGGAGGATCCAACAGAACCGCATCTGTGTTTTCTGTGATGACGCCGTGGTATGAGCTCTCGATCCATGGCTTGTGCTTATTCACTAAGAGAAAGAGAGAGAGATGTGATCTTCGATTTAATTAAAAAGCAAATCTGTTTTGAAATACTTCTGCATTTCTAAACACAAGATTGCATCCTCTGTAATGTTCACAAAGGCACGGTTCTCAGAATACTGCCAATCAATTCACACTGCTATGAATGTCACCCTTTACACTGTGCTTGATCAGGCTGACTGGACTTTTCTTTCCATAACAAAAATGAAAGAAGTAAAGAATGCAAGCCAAATTTACTTCAGTGTCTATTTAAGGAGACAGGCTGTTGTAAGCATCACACAACAATGTTAGGACTACAACCAGCAACTTTCTGGATTGTTCTGTAGTCGATCTGTCTTTAGATGCAGCAGTTTTTCAAATCCTCAAGACCCTGTAGGCACTTGTGGAGAAAATTCATGTTCAAATTACATGCATGTGCGGTAAAGAAAGACTATAATTGAGGCAGATACACATTGTCGAGCCCATATTGCAGTCTGAAGTTGAATCATAAATCAGTGCATTTTATAACCAACCATTTAAAAATGAGCTGGCAGCTTACAGCAGCCAATAAGTCTTACGTTGTACAATTAATTATGTTGTTTAATTAAAAAAAAGAGTGTATATGAGATGTCAAAGGCATTTTTTGATCTTTAAGACCATATACATACTAAATTGTTTGATTTCTAACCAGACACTGAATAGAAGAATAGAGACAGAATAGAGACAGAAAATAAAAATATACAATCATCTGTAATTAATTTTGTGAATTACACCTAGAAAAGGTCAACCCACATGTGCACCTGATCTGCTCTCACCTTCTTCTCTCCATCCACAATTTTTCTTCTTATAAGAAATAAAGCATGCCCTCTAAAGGTCAGGGCCATATCATTTACTTGTTTTATGTCCCAGAGAGACCAACTAAAGCCGCTCAAAGCTGAGAGAAGCACAGGAGAGAGAGGTAAAGAATGGAGGACAGAAAGAAAGATGAGGGAAATGGGGAGTATGAGATTGAATGGGGGCCAAATCACTAAAAATCGACTTCTTTTTGAAAGACATGGAAAACAAGGACTTTCATTGACTGATAGACACAGCAGTCACTTTATACCCTGCAGAGAGGAAAACATATTTATTAAAACTATTACAAATGCTCTAAATCAACACAGTAATAGATTCTCATTCTGGGTCAATCAAAAAGCTCGCAGAACCAACCGAAAGAGCCTCTTTCTCTCTTTTTCTCACATACACAACAGAGGAAATAAAGTGTTAATCTGTCTTAAAGCTGTTTTAATCCGCTGGCAGCTGTTATGGGTTTTCCTACATCCCGAGTGTCCAATCTCCCACCCAAACGCATGCTCTCTCTTTCTCTCATCTCCTTTCTCTTCTTACCAATACCATCATGTTTAGTAAAATGGGTATTTCTAGCAAGAATTTAGTTTTAATGTAGCTAAAAAAAATTATAATAAATATAAATGTATTCTTTCCCCAATTAATCGCAATGTTTATTTTAATCAGCTTGATATTGATTTCCCACATGGCTTTTTATTAGTTGATGAATCTGCTGCCGAAGCTACAACCCCACGGCAAAACAAGTCATATTTTATACGGAGTATGTAATCAGGATTGAGTGTAATAATGAAAAAAACGGCGTATACACCAAAATAATGACAAAAAACACGTCGAGTTGTTCTCGTGCTATAACATAAAGTATGACGCGACCGCAATATGAACCGATTCTTCTTGTGAATCAAAAATGCACTTCGCAACCAGTGCAAATGACTATTTGAGACTATTTCAATTTATCATTCAACACTTAGGAACTTCACTGATTGAAATCTGTATATCTAATTGAAGGGAACATATTATTTATTTATTTATTTGTTCACCTTTTAATGCCATGCCAACATCAAGGCTGTTTTCATGGCGATCTCAGAATTACACAAGTTTCAAATCTACACTAGACAAAAATTCTAAAATACATTCAGGTGATACATTTTTAAATAAATCAGTTAAATGGAAGGGAACAAAATTCATTCATGTTTTCAAAAAGTAAAAGCACAGGGAGCAGACAAGAAGTTGTATTAGCAACACTTCAAAGTTTAAAAATACAACTTCCAAAAAAAATACAATTTCCATTAGGCCTACTTTTAATTCATTTTACAAAATAATAGCTTAAGCCAATTGAATACTTATTCCCAACCACTACACTATGGAAATATTTTACTGTACCTGCAAAAAAGTTATGTTTTCTTTAGCATTTTTGTCTTTTTTCCAGTAAAAATGTCTAAAGATTCTGAAATCAAGAGACATTTAGGCTTGTTTTCTGAGAAACTGATCAGAAAACAAATTGAAGTGAATATGTGATTAAAGCAAGAACACATCAGACTAATCAAAAAATAAAAAACAGACTCAGAAAAATCAACTTAGTTTAAAGGGATAGTTTTTTCATACCTCACTGGCAGATATTTGTGCATGCCTTCCCTCTACCGCACGCATTATGATAGACCTATAGAAAAAACATACTTTTCTAAGAATGGCTTAACTTGAAGTGCTGTAAAAAATGAAATTAACACAAAGAGTATGTTGCCATATGGCTACACCATGCGGTAGAGGGTTAAGCATAAACTGACTTCATTTTGTTCAGTTTTGCAGAAAACAATACTTTATATCTTAATTTTGCATCTCAAGTAAATGAATCTTATTGTAGGGATGATTTGCCAGTGCATGAAACATTCAATGCCATCACCCACAGAAACCCTGAATAAATTTGTGACATTTCCAGATCCACTCAATAACATAATGTGAAGATGCCTGATTAAGTGACTCTAAACTCTCAGATGCTTCCATTAGGCTGCACTAATGGACTGAGCTGAACTTAATTCTACAAAGATTACTGGAGATGAGCCATGACAGAGTTCAGCAGACTCTCTGGACACACACTCACACACACACATGCCATGCTGCCCGTGGCTCAGGCAACTGTGGGATTGAGCGACTTTGTTAATCGAATGGAGAATTTACAATAATAACAGTATGCTGTTTTCAGTATGTTTCAATAAACATCAGGGCTGTAACCACCATAAAATAAGGGGGGCACGTCCCCTCCAATAAACAGATTTGGTCAAATTGTCCACCTCAGTGTTTGATATTCTTGATGCAGCTCTGTTGCACTTCATTACGCACCATTCTGTATGTTGTAACAGTTTTTAATGTTGAACAGCACTCGTCAATGTCAAAATGTTTGAGATGCATCACATCAAAGAAAACAGGGTTTATTGTTCAGCCAATTGTGAAATCCATTGTGATGTAAGAAGCCAAACATTTCATATTTGACAACTGTTTTACAATATAAATGTTAAATGGCCAAAGTAAGTAAAACTACTCTTTTTTGGTAAAATTTTGCTGTTTTGATTTGAAAGTATCATTTATGTGATTCATGTAAATTGCAACCTAATATAATGAATCAAGACACATAATTAAATGTTATTCATTTAAGGTTATTCACCTTAAAACACACTATTTTCTCCCAATATGTAATAACGTCTCAGGTTACTTATGTAACCATGGTTCCCTGAGTAGGGAACGAACACTGATCACGATGAGGCGTTCCCCATAGCGACCCCTAGAGGACGCAGTTCGAAGTTCCCATGAAAGGGAACTTTTGATGTACTGAAATCAGGGTTATTAATGTTAACTAAAATTAAAACTTAAATTGAAACTAAAATGAAAGCCAATTAAAAACATTTTCAAACTTAGAATAAAATAAACTGGGAAAAAAATTTTTCTTTCTTTTTATTTGCAAAGGTAACATTTCTACTTTTCCTTTTTATGTAGTTTAACATGGAACTGAAATAAAAAATATTAAAAACTAACCATTTTATATTTATATTAATAAAAAACGCAGATACTAAGATAACACTGCAAATAACACTGACTGAAAAATATTTAGACTTATATGTACTTTTACTGTAAGACTTGCAACCTTTTGTTTTGACTTTATTTTGGGGGTTCAATCTAATCTAATCTAATCTAATCTAATCTAATCTAATCTAATCTAATCTAATCTAATCTAATCTACCCCGTGACTCTACAGAGGATAGGCAGTTTGGAGAATGAATGGGTGGATAATTTAATTTACTGTTGGCATAATATTATTTAATAATAAAAATTATTTAAAATAATATTATAATATTATACTGATGAAGAGCTTGTAGGCTCGAAACGTCTCATGTGGTGAGAACATAAATAAATATTTTTCTACTTTTGGATCTATGGTGTGCCAACTTTGCTCTCCCTGTCTAGCATAATATTATTTGAAATAAATATTTTATTTAATATTTCTTTCCCTCTTCTTTTCCTCTATCCTGTCCAGTCTCAGAATCCCAGCAGCCCATGGATAGAGGAACATGATGAACGCTCTGCAATACTGCTGTAATACTTACGTAGTCCTGATGTGGAAGCTCCTAAACTCTAAAACACACACTGCACCTCCTACATGAGGAGTGTGTGGAGAGGTGTGCATGCATGAACACAGAGTTAAAGGAGAAATGAATGATGAACATATGGTGAGGGCCTCCCATGAGCAGCCAAACACACACACACACACACACACACACACACATTTGAGAGAGGAGGAACATGTAGCTTATTTTGTGTGATGATGATGATGATGATGATAATGACACACTCACTCCACTAATGAATATATATGACACACTGTTAACAATCAATCAGAGGGCTGTCAGAAACCACACAGGTTCAGATGCTCGGCACATTAATCAAATGTATGTAGAATGCTGCCTCAGCGAAACCAAACCCAAGAGCCGACAACCCAAGAGCCTAACGAGGTCTGTTCAACCATCCTGATTCTAGTTCAAGCACTGCTGTCTCCCAAAGAACAGGACAGAAGTGTAAAGGTGATGTGAGGCATTTTTTCAGTAAAAATACTTTCTAAAATACAGGGGTTCAAGCGTGAAACTCTGAAACCCTATTGTAAATGTAAGGACTTTAGTATTATTACATTTCTATCGTTTAGACCAAACCATAAGGCCTAGAGACTTGAAAATCGGTGAAATCGTAGTGCTCAATTTGGGTACACAATGGCACTGACTCGTTCCGATCGGCCCAAGAGGGTACAGTGCAAAAAAACAAGAAATTGACATTTTGACCGTAAGTCCTGAACCGTTTGTTATAGACTTATACAACAACAAATATAAGTTGTGCTGTTGCGAGGATAAATCAAGAGTTTATCAAAACATTCAGGCATGGTTCACTTTTATGGTTATAAGGAATGAGATATTTTCATCAAACTTGGCACCTTTATGTATGGGCTCAATTTGAGAACTGCTGTAAAAAAATCTGAAAATAATCATGTGCCTCTTTGATTTACGTGGCTTTGTAAATAATACACAATGTATTTTTATGCGCACAATTAAAGATCTTAAAGCATCTAAACCCTAATAATTGCTGTTTGCAGCTATATTTTTGTAATTATTTTTGCAGTTCCATTCACATTTCACCTTTAAATATCCATATGAATGTTTAAAAGTCAATGTTACCTGTCAACATTGATCACTATTTGAAAATATTACAATAACAAACTGTAGAATAATATGACTAATAATAAAAAGGATAGTAGCAAAATTTTGATTATAAACAATACCTAACATTACCATTGTTTAAAATTAGTTTCACTGATATGGGGGAATTTAGACATCACAATATTATATATGAAAGATGGATATTCATGTTGAGATTTGCTAATGATTGTTTTAACAGTGTGCTAAGTTAGTAGTTTTAATAAAGTTGAACTTTAAGTGAGCGCTAGATGAAGCTCATTTAATTTAAATGTAAAAAGGTGGAAATAAGTGTGCCGTTAACAAACTTCACTAATATCAGCCTACATGATTGTGCATCCCTATTTAAAATCTATAGTTTCTGCCAGTAAAAAACATATGAAAAAGAGAGATATTTGCAGGATATACTGTATTTGTACACTGTAAAAAATTATTGTGATTTTAACAGTAAAAGACTGTAAAAATGCTACAGTAAAAACCTGTTAACTGGTTAACAGTAAGTTTCCATACTATATTCGATGAATAAATGTAATTACATTTAATGTAATTTTACAGTAAAATACTGTTAAAAATACGGTATTTCGAAGTGAAAAAGAACAAAAATCATTGTATAATTTACAGTGACAAACCGTAAATTGACACTCCCAGGATTCCCTGCATGACACTTCATATTTGATGTTTTTTTGTTGAAATAACATATTTCTTCTTAGTTTTTTTCTCTAATGTTGTTAAATGAATGTTTATTGCATTATTTCAGTATCATGTGTGTCACCATGATGGGGTTTAGTGTTTGTGTGAATGACACTGTGCACCTTCTATATATAAATATTGCCCTCCTCAGCTCGTAGAAAAGCTATTAGTGATGAGCTTTGGTTCATCATGTGACTTTCTCATCACCACCAGTTTTTGGTGGTTATCAATGCATTACAATGGTTCAAAACAGATATTAGCACTTCAATATGTTGGTTTATTAACATTACATCAGTTAATGAAATACGGTATTTTATTGTGAATTTAAGTCAAGTCTGTAAAACCTAAAATGTTGCTACCATATTTTTTACAGTGAAGTTCTGGCAACCTCAGCTACTGGTATTTTACCGTAAATGTCACAGATTTTTTTTGACAGTGTATTGCATCAGACCTGAACCCTTGAGTTCATAAGAAATATATTTTATTTGCTATATAAACAAAGAAGTGAAAGAAGTCCGTAATATCATTGATTTGAAAACCCAAGGTCTGCATAGGTTCCTTTCTCTTCTTAATAATGCATTGCCCTTTGTTGCTTGGAAACATAACGCAATAGACTGACCTGAGAATTCAGCAGCTGCTCATTGTGATGTGTGCCTGTGTGTGTCACAGTAGCTGCAAACACAAGGCAAAGGTGTCTAACTACCAATCTGCTGACACTGATCCGATACACTCAGCTGGACACATTTGCTTGTGGTTGTGATTTCCAGATGTTTCATATCATTCCAGGCTGAATTAACCACTTTGTGCAAAATTAATTTTGACATAACCTACTATCTTATGTGTCTGAAGAGGAGAGGGAGGGAGATTCGTTTATTCCTGTGACAGGGACAAACAGCCCGAGGAGTCTGCAGCTAGTGAAGTGAATCATGAAATACACAAACAAGCAAAGTTGGATGGATAAACACTGAAAATGGAAAGAGAAAGACAAGAACATGCATCACCGGACAGGGCAGGACAACAATATAAGACAAGAAAAAGTTGAGAACAGGAGACAGAAAAGCTGAGCACTGATAAATTATTGTAAGCTCAATATCTTCAGTCAGTTTCGTGAGCCGACACTCTACCAAACTAATATATTTTATGAGAAGGCTTTGCAGGAAACAAAGGCAATCATATTGTTTCAAATTAAACCCTTTTAAAGCCTGATTTACTGTAGCCTATTATTATAATAAACTACAGCAGGATTGCAGCTGCAGTGTATTGAATCTAACTCGCTACCAAAAAAATCTTTATCATTATTTTGCATAATAAAAACATGTTTTTATAGATGTTTTTACACTTCAGACAGATACAAAACGAACCTTTCAAACCTGGAAAACTCTCAAACTTTGATAATGGCATCATATAAAGAATAAATAAATATTGCACTCCAAAAACACACATAGCATCATATGTAATTCTACATTTTGTTCCACATGATCAGTAAACTATAGTGTTTCATAACAAAGACCGTCTACAAATCTGACATTCAGCCTTCAATCTAAAGACAACAATCAAAACTCCTCATTTAAACTTAAAATGTTGATCTGCGACTTTTACGAACTCTGATCAGTATCTGGAAACCAAAGGATGCAATTCAGAAGAAGCGCACGTTCGTGGAATAAACCCTCTCAGGGACTACAAATTCATTTCTACCCACTGCTTTATGTTTAAAACGTTAAAGTGTCTCAGAAATGCATCATATCTTGTTTTTATGTGAAGATATGTTGATGGAGGATGTCGGCTTACCTCTGTGCGCACGCACGCAGGACAGCCCGAGCCCGAGCGCGAGCAGCATCAGGATCAATATTCGTTTCATTGTAGTAAAACTCCTCTGGTCCTTCTGTTCTTCCTGATCTCTCTCACACTTACACAATAAGAACATGCAATGAGATGTTCAAAAATACGTCTAAATTAAACAGCAGAACCAATAAGAGTCGCTGAAAGATTTCAGGTAAGGTGCGTTGCTCAGTTGCGTGAACTGAGGAGAGAGAGAGAGAGAGAGAGAGAGAGAGAGAGAGAGAGACCATCGCTACCCTTTACGTGTCTGTGTCTTTATGTGGCAAATGAAATGAAAACCATCCATCAGTTTTCCAACACGCTTATTGTCTCTAGGGTCGCGGGCACCAAATAAACTGTTTGTTAAATATCAAAATATTTTTGTCTATATTTATCTATTATCTAATGATTTTAACCCTTTAACTGTCACCCGTCCCCTCTTGTGGGACGCCTAAGTTTACTTCACTATATTACAATTAAATACTAATCTAATCATGACAAACTATATATCTTTGGAAAGGTCTAAGACTCCTAAAGAGATATTTTACCAATGTTTTTGTTAACAATTATGTAGGAAAAGTAATAGATAGACAAGAGTGCACCTCAAAAATCTACATCATAACAGGAGTTCTGACCTTTGTCAAAAAAAGTTTACTTTGTTGCCTTTTTCTCTATCACACTTTAGAAATCATCAGAAATTATATATCAATTGAAAACTTTAAATCTCAAAATTCATCATTTGAAACCCATTTTAAAATCAAACATTGCATTACCATGAAAATGGTATCAATATCATGTTACACAATGTTTTCGATCATGAATTATAAAAATTGAAGTTTGGATTGTGCACTTTCATGTCTATGTTCAAAAATGTGAGTGACAGTTAAGGGGTAACAACTGCGAACTAATTATATGCCGTTTCTATTGTAACATTTATATATTAAAACTTTTTGGAACACAATGTGGATTTAATAATAATAATAATTATTATTGTTGTTGTTATTATTTAGCAGACACATTTATTTGAATAATCTTAATGCTACTAATATAAAACCTTACAAAAATACTTTGCATTTCTGACATATTTTGATTTTGCCATGTCTGGTGCTTTTCGCCTCTTTGCCACACAGCATTTCACACCTGCAGTGAAGCCACAGACAACAACAATATCAGTTCACCAGTAAATGCTGGCAATATATTTGTCAAATTCCATGTGTGACATCTAAACTTGTGTGAAATACTGTGGAAATGAATTATCCAAATCCAAGCAGCGAGATACATGAAGATAATGAGGAACAAAGTGGTTGGTGTTCTTTTTTTTTTTAATTCTTCGTTACTGAATGCTAAGGAACATTAAAGGGATAGTTCACCCAAAAATGAAAATTCTGTCATTAATTACTCAGCCTCATGTCGTTCCAAACCTGTAAGGCCTCAGTTCATCTTCGAAACACAAATTAAGATATTTTTGACGAATTGTGAGAGCTCTCTGACCCTCCCATAGACAGCAAGGATCCTTACAAGATCAAGGCTCAGAAACGTAGTTAGGACATCGTTAAAATAATCCATGTGACATCAGTGGTTCAACTTTAACTTTACGAAGCTACGAGAATACTTTTTGTGCGCAAAGAAAACAAGGATAACAACTTTTTTCAACAATTCGTCTCCTCCGCATCACCCTGGCGCCATTTTGGAGAGTATGACATACGTAAACAACGTATGTATGCGGATACATTGTTTACATTCAGATAAAGATGTAAACAACATATCCGCGTGACGCAGCTGACACAAAACAGCATGCGTTGTTTACGTATGTGATATGATCGTGTAAGGATCCTTGCTGTCTATGGGAGGGTCAGAGAGCTTTCGAAGATGAACGTAAGTCTTACAGGTTTGGAACCACATGAGGCTGAGTAATTAATGACAGAATTTTCATTTTTGGGTGAACTATCCCTTTAAGGTAGCAAAGCCTTCGTTATAAAATCACAGCAGCATGATTTGTTAAGTATCACTATGAATACGTTTGTTTTAGATGAGATGGGATTACATGAGAGGCCTCATTTGTGTCCAGTGTGTGGAAAGAGTTTTTTACGGCTGGCCAACTGCAAGAAGCATCAGAAGATCCATTCTTCTGTCAAAAATCATGCTTGTGTTGAGTGCGGAAAGACTTTCATTACATCTGAATATCTGTGAAAGCATCAGAAAACTCACACTACAGAAAGACCGTTCACCTGCTCTCAATGTGGACTGAGTTTCAAAGGAAAAGCCCACCTTGTGACACATGAAAGAATTCACACTGGAGAGAAACCGCACACGTGCCATCAGTGTGGGAAGAGCTTCATACAATCATCAGGACTCACATATCATATGCGTCATCACTCTGGAGAAAAAACATTTAAGTGTGATCAGTGTGGGAAAAATTTTACCTCATCGGCAAATCTAAAAAAACACCTGACACTTCATATGAATGAGAGGCCCCATAAATGCTCTTTGTGTGGAAAGAGTTTTCCACGGCTGGACTCTTTGAAACAGCACCAAAAGATCCATGATGCTGTGCGGGATCACATGTGTTTTGAGTGTGGCAAGAGCTTTACAGCAGCTAGCCATCTGAAGCAGCACCACAGGATTCATAATGATGAAAAACCGTTTAGCTGCCTGCAGTGTGGAAGGAGTTTCACACAAAAAGGCCACTTAAACAGGCACATACAAACACATGCTGGAGATGAACCTCATTCATCAGCTCTCAATCATCTGCACAGTCATTCAAATAAATGAAATTCTGTTAATGCAGATGTTATGCATTCAAATCGAGTTTTGACATTTTTTTCAAATAAAGCTGCTTTGAAACAAGATTTGTAGAGATGTTCTTTTATTTTGGAGACTGTGGCAAAAGTATATTGCTCTTTTGTGTATTTTTATTCTTGCATTTTTTGAAGAGCATGCTTTCATTGAAAAACTGTCAGTTGTCTTTCAATCATCTGAAGCGTTTAGTCTAATTAATAACAATTCATGTGAACCAAACAAACTGGTGAAAATAGGATATGCTTAAAAAGATTAACTCAATTAGACTGAATAATTTTAAGCATTAAAGAGTGAGATTTGTTGAAATTACATCAGTATTGTGATTACATCAATGTAGCAAAGGTTAATTTTGAAAACTGGTATGGGGAAAAAAAAAGCAGAACAGTTGGTGGGGGGACCACAAAAGCAGAGATCGTCTTAGGGTTTGATCAAGGACAAATAAATGAGTAGCTCTGGATTGTCTCAAGATTTAAAGAGATGTTTACCTTTAACTGTGGAGAGTTGCAAACGTATTAATTTGTTGAGGTTGCAATGCATAACTTTATTCAACAAGGTAAAATTGTGTATGGCATATTTAAAATGTTGGACGGAGTTTCGATGCCCTCTAGCGGCCCATCACTGGTTTGCCTTGCTAAATGTGATGCCTGATTCAGTCAGGGAAGACACGGAACGCCACGTTTATAGCTCGCGTTAAAAGTAATGTTCAGGTGTTTCCTGTGGTGCCCGGGAGGTGACATGTTCGGTTCACTTAAGTTTTATTTTGAATTAAAGGCACAATCTTTGGTGTTTCCATGATTTCTACAAAACAAAACCGGAAATCGAAGGGTTATGACGTCATTTGCAGGCGACACAATGACACTATAGACACGGCCCGTGTTACTAGTTAAAATTGCTTATTTCTCTGGATTTAAACAATCTTCGAAACATTTGGGATAATGTAAGTGCACAAGTCAGCGAAATACACTGTTCGAGTGGTTTTTGATATTTTAATTAAAAAATTGTACATATTGTGCCTTTAAGAAATTATTATATTATTTATTATAGAAATTATTACATTATTATATTAACCGTAGGCCTTGACTACCGGACTGTATTACGTGCGATTAGTCAGCATGAAGTTTATCATGAATAAATGTTACATAAAGTGCATAATATAAAATAGGTCTACAAGAAAACATTTTTATCCATCCTACAGTCTTGTAAGTCCATTAACTGATCGTCTTTTCCCCATAATATTTGTATATTATTATTATTATTATTATTATTATTAGCCTATTATTATTGGTTATATTTTTATACCCGTATATATAAATTTTTCCCCTTCATTTCGATCTCTTTACTTAATGTTCTGAATATTTTTGTAAATATTAGGCTACTGTAAATGCTCGACGTGCCAGTAAAGCTTTGATTACGCTGACTGGGATTTTTTTCTGGAATGCAGTTTATATTTAACATAGATTTCATTTTATTTCGGCTAATTAATAGACCATAATTATAAATACTATAGTGTTTAGTTGAGGAATTAATCATTCACGTAGTTTCATTTGTAAATGAAAACACAACGCACTCATTTATCACACATGGGCATAAATGCAATCATAAAGTCAAAACTTTATTCGCATAATTGTCAGGCGTTTATTTGCAAAATATATGGTAGGCTAGCAAATGCTAGCATAATTATATAAAACGTTAACTAGGTAAAGCGATAAACAAATTGAAAAGGGGAAATAAGCATATAACAATAAATGTAAAAATATAGCCCTAATAAGTTAATGTAATAATAATAATATACAAATATTAAATAAAATGTTTAATGTTAATAAAAATGTTTTATCCATTTTTGATAATCCCGGGTTGCTATGGTCACGCAAGTTTGTTTACGCATTAAACTCGTGGCCACGAGAAAAATGTTGTTCTCTCAACATAGCATCTCGTGGCCACAACATATCACGTTCCCACAAGTTATTATGTCGTGGCCACGACAAAACTAAGTGAACTGACCATGTCACCTCCCAGGCACCATACGATAACACTGCAACCGGAGTTTTTGAAAATCTTCACCCTGGCAGGCGTTTTCAAAAATGTTCGGTTTCAGTGACCCGGTGCTGCGGTTTTAAAAATAACCGCATTCATGTGGACAGGGCCTTAGGCCATGTCCACCAAGTACACACCTACACGGATATTTTTAAAAATGGAGTGACCCGGTGCTGCGTTTGCGTGTGGACGAACGGCCAAACCGCATAGAAAAAGCTGCGGTTTTAAAAATAACCGCATTCATGTGGACAGCTCAAGACTTCTCTCTATTCCTTAGTAAAAGTTTGTCTCAGCAGCTTTGTGAATAGGTTTGAAGAGAAAACTCTTAGCTAAAAATAAAAATAGCTGATTGAGCATCTGTGGGATGTCCTGGACCAACCACTTCAATCCATGACGGCTCAACCTCACAACTCAGGGACAGGAAGGATCTACTGCTAATGTCTTAGTGCCAGATACAACAGGACACCTTCAGGGGTCTAGTCTGTCACTCGGCGGGTCATGCTGTTTGGGCTGCACTAGGAGGACCAAAACCATATTAGACTGGAGGCCATAATGTTTTGGTTCATCAGTGTATTCATTCTCTACGCATAATACACCTATTTGGAATAACAGCTCTATCATATGTAGGATTAAATCACTATTTTTAGAGATTGGATGGATGATTTTTTTATTTATATATTGTTATTTGGGGAGTTTTGCAGAAGGTATAATCATTGTATAAACATTAAACAATCTGACAAAGTTCATAAATGTATTCCAAAGTCTGTTCTAATGGTCAGCAGAAATTCAGTGCCTCATATGACTGTTGTTCCTCATTTGCCATTGTTAACCACAAATGGGACGCTTGACTGATTGCACAGATACTTTTGGAAGAGAGCTGAACTGGATGAAGACATCACTGAATCATCAATGAGCTGACTTTAGCTGGAAAATGACTCTCTTTTGGATTTTGTTATTCTCCTCTTGCATTATTGAAGCTATTTTCCTGTCGACACTAGAGCTGCTTTGACACAATCAATATTGTATAAAGCACTATATAAATAAAAGTGACTTGACTTAACTTGACTTGATTTTTCAGGTGAATTTCAATGATACACAATTTTTACAATTTGACAAATGATACTTTTCCAAGACAATGCAGCAAGAATGGGGTGTCTTTTATTTTTTTATTATTATTTGTTTTGTTGTTGAGAAAATGAGAACTGTGTAGTTAACAATATAGGCTCTAACCTTTGGTGATTTTTTTATTATTATTTGTTTTGTTGTTGAGAAAATGAGAACTGTAGTTAACAATATAAGCTCTAACCTTTGGTGTAATAATAGAAGATGGCTGTATTGGGGTTGTATTAAGGGGTTGTTAGGGTTAATTTTACAGTGCAAGACAAGTACCTGAAATGTAAAGCACTGTTAAATGTGTTTCTTATCATTTAATATAAGAACAGACTTTTTGGCTCCTGACAAAACTAGTTTACAAACACAAATATCATCATAAAATAATAATGGCTAACCATTAGGTTCGCAGGCCAAAGACCAGCAAATCTATTTTCTCAAGGAGAAATAAAAAAACCTCAAAAACTATCAACAAATGGGGAGTTTGAGCATGAGTATAAATATAGTCTAATTAACATCTATGTGTATAGCCTTTGTATGTATATGTATATTTGTTTATTTTTATTTGTGTTACCCCATGAGATGGGCTCCCCCTGGATCCCGTTTAGAGGAAGAATATGTGCCCTGCCATATCTTCATTTAAATATGCTTCAGTCAGACTTTTATTTTGAAATGAACTAAAGCGGAATGGAGCGTCACCCGGAAATAGTCAGAACATGCTTTACACTGATGGTTTTAATGCAATTTGTGTCGCTATAAACCGTTTAATTACGGGAATTTGGATGGATGAATTTCCCTTTACAGAGATTTAAATGAATTTGGTGGCTTCGTAAGTAGACGTAAACTGTTTTTGCCATGTTTTTCTTTTGAAAATAAAAGCTGTTGCAGTTCATTTATATTTTCAGTGGATTTAACGTCCAATATTAATTGTATATTAATCACTTAATCTTTAAATTGATGCCACTTTATTACTTTTCTCAAAGTATTTGGCATCGGAGAGGTATTTGCAGAGACCTCCTGTCTTCACAACAGTCAATCATTGGCGTTAATTTGATATAATAAAAGTATAATGTTGTATTATTATGACTTATGTTGTATTATTATTATGTGTTGATAATACACATGTCATGTTTTTAACCCCATTCAGGTGCTCTTCTAAAAACCAAAATGGGTAAAAAGAAGGGGAAAGACATTAGTCCTCGAGCAGAAAGCAGCACTGAGACAGCAGGTACATGTATGACAGCTGCCCAGAACAATGAACTGCTGACAGTGATTTTAATCATGAAACCTCACACATGATTCTCCTGCTGCTTTGTAAGGGGTTTCCTGCACTCACATCCGTAAAGGAACAGAGCACAACTTACTGAAGAAAGCCGGTCTGAATGAGCAATGGAGCTCGTGTCAAGACTGTGAGCCGGACAAACCTGGTGAACAGCAGATCTTAGAGAATGAACCTGACAGAGAAAGTCCAGCTGTGTGGATGTGCCTGAAATGCGGCCACAGAGTAAGTGATCAGGGCTTAGTAACAGGACTTAGTAAGCCTAAGTTGAATGTAGAACCATTGTCACCAATGGAGCTACGATCAACTTAGGCTTATGCTTTTGGGAAATGCAGCCCAGGTGATTTATGACATGTTGCTATTGGCCAGTTGCACATAAACAATGTTGTGATCCTCATCAGGGCTGCGGGAGATTGGAGAATCAGCATGCGATCAAGCACTACGAGACGCCTCGATCTGAGCCACACTGTTTAGTGCTCAGTCTGGACGTGTGGAGCGTCTGGTAAGTGACACGCATCCACCTCCTCACTGAAATGTGGCAGGGTTTGTGTGTTCAGACCTCTTACCTTCTGCTCCGATGTGCTGCAGGTGTTACATCTGTGATGATGAAGTTCAGTTTTCCAGCACTGGGCAGCTGGCGCAGCTGATCACAAACATTAGAAAACAAGTGCTGTCGGATCCTGGCAAGAGGAGTTCCAACAGAAGTAGGTGTTTTAGAGGTTTTAGAGCCATTTGCACTTATATAATTGCAGTAGTAGTTGACCAATAAGTGTTTTTTAATGTATTTGTTTGAAAGAAGACCGAATAGCCACTCTCAAAATTGACCAGTGCATGAAATAGTAACATGTTTTTGCCTGTAGTGTCTTTCCTCAAAAAAAAACAAAAACATAAATTTGCAAACATACTCTGCAGAAAGTAAGACGGAAGAGAGTTCAGTGACGAATCCTGCAGAGCAAACGCTGGAGAACGAGAACAAGGAGAAGCAGAAGAGCAGCTCAAAACATGATGACAGTCCCAAAAGACAGAAAGCAGCAGCCGCAGGAAGCTCTAGTGTCGTGAGCGTCAGGGGTCTCAGTAATCTGGGCAACACGTGTTTCTTCAATGCAGTCATGCAGGTACAGATTCAGAGTTCGAGACGCTTCACATGAGAAACAAATATGCATGCAAGCTCTGCAAACCCCGATGTTCTCGCCTTTCTCTCAGAATTTATCGCAGACGCAGTTTTTGCGAGAACTGCTGAACCAGATCACAGATGAGAAGAGCTGCTTCACCATCACACCTGCAGTGTCTCCTGAGCTGGTACTGATGCTGAGCCGCATTATGTTCTTTTCTGGTTCTTTTTATGCATGAAGCTTCATCTAACAGGATGTTTTCACATCATGTTTTCAGGAACCTCTTCAGATCCAGCTGGAAAGGCCCGGGTTGCTCACACTGGCTATGTGTCAGTTTCTGAATGAAATCCAGGAGACCAAGAAAGGTGTCGTGACCCCTAAAGAACTCTTCACACAAGTGTGTAAAAAGTAAGTAGCTACACAGTGTAGTCACCTCATAATAAGAGAAAAGTTCTGTTTTACTGATGTATTTAACACCTGCATGTCCTAAAATGTTTCTATTTCATATATTTGGTCTCTTGGTCGCTGGAATCCTGAAGAAAAAAAAAACTCTACTAATTTTTCACAATATTAATGGTTTTTAAGTATTTTTGATCAAATACATGCAGCCTTGGTGACCATGAGTCTTATTATGAACTATTTTTCACAGAGCTCCACGCTTTAAAGGCTTTCAGCAGCAGGACAGTCAGGAGCTTCTGCGGTACCTTCTGGACGGCATTAGAGCAGAAGAAGTGAAAGTATGAACCTCTAACAGGACGTGAACACAAACCAGATGAAATGCTTGTTTTCTTTTGTCACTTGAAACCACTTTAAAAAATGTATGAGACATTTTGGTTTAACTAAATCCTTCTTTTACTCTGTGTTCATGTCCTGTAATTTTTAGAGAGTAAATTCTGGAATTCTGGAGGCTTTGAAAAACTCTGGCAAAAGCATTGAGGCTGAGCAGATGAAAAAGGTTATTAAAGGTACAAGCCATTATCAGATTATCAAAATGGCAATAATATATTTTAGAGCATGAATAAACCCAAAACTTTTATATATATATATATATGTATGTATGTGACCCTGGAGCACAAAACCAGTCTTAAGTCGCTGGGGTATATTTGTAGCAGTAGCCAAAAAAACATTGTATGGGTCAAAGTTATCAATTTTTCTTTTATGCCAAAAATCATTAGGATATTAAGTAAAGATCATGTTCCATGAAGATATTTTGTAAGTTTCCTACCGTAAATATATCAAAACTTAATTTTTGATTAGTAATATGCATTGCTAAGAACTTCATTTGGACAACTTTAAAGGCGATTTTCTCAGTATTTTGATTTTTTTTTTTTTTGCATCCTCAGATTCCAGATTTTCAAATAGTTGTATATCGGCCAAATGTTGTCCTATCATAACAAACCATACATCAATGGAAAGCTTATTTATTCAGCTTTCAGATTATGTATAAATCTCAATTTCGAGATATTGACCCTTATGACTGGTTTTGTGGTCTAAGGTCACATATATATATATATAACTTAATTATACAGGAGTAACATTAAATTAATAACTCATTTTCACCAGAGTACGAGAGAAACGGTGTACCCAAGAACTTTGTGGACCGAGTGTTTGGTGGAGAGATGAGCAGCACAGTGATGTGTAAAGAGTGCAAAACTGTGTCTCTGGTGACAGAGATGTTTCTGGATCTTTCTCTTCCTGTAGCTGATGAGGTAAGAATCATGTAGCTGCTTTATCCCTCATGTGAATATTCTGGGGAAGTGATCTGATTTGAGTGTTTCCTCCAGGCCTACAGGAAGAAGAATCAGAAGAAAGTCACGCAGTATCGCAGCAGCGTCAGTGATGATGGAGACCGAGAAAACACAGCATCTCTGGCCAATGGGAATGAAGACATGCCTACAGGAACAGGAAGCAAGTACCAGCAGAAGAAAGCAAAGAAACAGGCCAAGAAACAAGCCAAGGTGAAGACACACACATAGACACACTAGTTCAGATGGTCAGTAAAGTGGGAATTATGTCTTTGTAATTGTGTTATAATTAGTGGTACTCATGTGTATATATATTATATATCAACCAGGCTGTATAATTGCCAAAATGTGTACATTTAGTGTTAATGTCATTGGAATTTAACAAGACGTTTTAGCTCCACCTGTTCTGTTTATTTTGTGAATTTTGCGTATGTAAAAATTAATGTTAATGTTAATTAAATTTAATTGAATATATATATATATATATATATATATATATAGCTATATAGCATTTATTTGAGCCAGAATTAAATTGCAATAAATGTTGCCATTTATTAGTAATTTCTTTGGCATTGGACATTTTAGCACCAACTGTTCATCATTTATTTTGTGAATTTTGGGTAAATATTATGTAAAATAAATGTCCATTAAATTTCATTGAAACCTATTATGTATATATTGCCTTGATATGAGCCAGAATTAAATTGCCAAAAAAAAAACTATTTTTTTTTTATTTATTTTAGCCATTTATTAGTAATTGCTTTGGTCGATTAGTGCAAAATTGCACATTTTAGCCTCCACTGTTCTTAATTTTTTTTGTGAATTGAGTAAATATGTAAAGTATATACTATAAAGTAGTATCCAGACCATGTGTGATACAGATGTATTTTTTTTTTTACTTTTGTGTCCATAGACTCAGAGACGTCAGCAGAAACTGGGCAGTAAAGTCACTTTGGATGCTCTGACCAATCAGAGCACGGATAGCAGCACTGATCCACGGGATGCCTCCAATCAGAGTCTATCAGTAAATGGCAGCGCTGATGAAGAAGCAGGCGAAAACAGCCAGGAGAATTTGAGCCCTGAGAAACCTCCTGCTCTCTCACAAAATGAGGATGAAGATGACGAGGAATCGGAGCAAGAACATGCTGCTTCTGTCAACAACTGCTTTAACGCCTTATCTGAAGACCAGGCCTCTGAAGATGTGTCTGTAGAGGGAGAAAAAGCACAAGATGTGAATGCAATTGAGGAAGATGATGGTGCTGACCAGCTTTGTGCTGAAGAGGATCGGTTAACAGAAGAACTGAATATTCTGTCACTAAAAACAGAAAGTGAGATGGAGAGTGGAGATGAGGCCTCAGACGATGCGAAGGAATACACAGTAGTGAATCAGGACCCTGAGCTGGCCTTTCAATCACTGGCCAGCAGGACGGCGCCAGAGAAGCAGGAGTGTTCGGTGGAGTCCTGTCTGTATCAGTTCACTGAGGTGGAACATCTCACAGAGAACAACAGACTGATGTGTGTCACCTGCACAAAACGCCAGTCTGGACATAAAGCCGCAGACGGTACTGTGCTCAACTTTTACCATATCAACAGCTGTTTTAGCTCACTCTTGTCTCCATTTTAAACAGCCCAATCTAGGGTTCACAAACATTTTGTCAGCTGAACCACTTAGACATAAAATATTTACTTGAAAACCCCCCGGGATTTTGAGTTACTTAGTATTTCTCCAATTTAATAATACTGGTATTGTTAATGATATTGGCTGATAGTTGCATGACATGCAAGTGAACATAAGATATTACTTTGTTTTTTTACTGTTTTCTCTCCTTTTATTCTACAGTGGGTCTGCATGACTTGGCCAAAAATTATACATTGTGATTATTTTGTCATGTTATGATTTCTACATATATCCACTGCTGAGACATCCAGACAAAAAGAACAAAGACTCTATTACTAATGGAAATATTAACTTTTAATGGGTTTTTGGTTTAATCTCTAGAAAAACCAACACTACAAGTTACAATACAAATATTTATTCTTCCACTTCAAATTAATTAGTCAACTTTTATGCAAATTTTAATATTTAGCAGTATAAATGTTTCAGCTATTTTTTTAAATCTTATTTGCAATCATTAAATACATTAAAGTATATTAAATATTTATATTTATAATTTATAATAATGTAATAATATATTAAAATAGCCTTCGGTATTGTCTGGAGCACATTATTGCATGGGGCTTTATTCAAGCCGGACCACTTTCATATTTTAAATTGACCAAAAATCATTGTACACCCTTTACCCATATTTGCTGCTGTGCAGTTTTTTTGGATCTCCTGAAATGACCTGTTTTTTAGTAATTGAACGCAACACGGTCAAAGTCGTGGGAAGTCGTGGCCTAATGTCCTAGTATGGGTCACCATACTTGGCCACATGTCACTTTCACTTCACTTCACACTTCAGAAGCCTCCATAGGTGCGGGAAGTGGGGGTGCTGAGGGTGCTGCAGCACCCCCTGTTTTTTTCTGTGGGCAACTGTTTAACTGTTGGGAATAAAAAAAAAAAGTGCAAATAGCCCGCATTGTTGGCAGAAGCTATTTATACTAACTCCACTCACCAACGTGTGATGGGGCTAGTCAACATTACTAAAGACGGACATCAATCGTTAGATTCAGTGGCGTAGATGGTAAAGCGTGTCATACTCCTTTTGACGCGATCGACCCGGGTTCGAATCTGCCTTTTCGCGAACTTTCTTTTTCTCCCTTTTCAAATTTCAAATCACATCAGAAAAGCATTTCTTTTTAATAAAAATGAAGGAAATAATCAAAAAGTTGAAAATAAAGTATTGGGTAGGGTTAGGGTAGGTGTAGAGGGCTTTTGTCCCAATAAGGTGGCATCCATTTAATAATCTGAATTAAAATTTACACTCTAAGTTATTATTGCATACTGTTTTATAATGTATTACAATGCCGAGGTGCAGATAATTGCCACTATTTGCAATAAGTAATTAGCAGAATATCCTGCTATTTTAACATAGTATAAATAAAATCTATAGCGATTTTCACTTAGTGTAAATAGCATATCACTAAAAAATACTGCTATTTTCACTTAGTGTAAATAGACTCTATCGCACCCGCAGTACAGCGTACTGCACCCCCAACCTAAAACATCTTCCCACGCCCCTGGAAACCTCATTATAAACCTCAGTTGTGAAAACAGAGCTTCTAAACGGATTTTTTTGTTGTTGTTGTCAGGTAAGAAAGCTGTTTACAGAGATGCTCTGAAGCAGATGTTGATCTCTGATCCTCCAGCAGTGCTCACGCTCCACCTGAAGAGATTCCAGCAGGTAAAACACCTTGTTCCTCCTCTGTCAGATCTCTTAACACCATACACTTATTTTGTCATTTCTTTGCCTGTAGGTTGGATACAGTGTTTGTAAGGTGAACAGACATGTGCAGTTCCCTCAGATCCTGGATCTCACTCCATTCTGCTCATTAAACTGCAAGGTGAGCAAATGATCATTGGTTTTCACATCACGTATCCATCCTTACATCACTCCTTGGGTTCTGGGTTCAGTAAACTCACTCAAAACTGGTTCAGCAGTGCCTCAAACCCTGTTACCCAGATGTGTGTTTGTGTTTTTAGGGAGTGAAGGAGGGCGAGATGCGAGTGCTGTATATTCTTTATGGTATAGTGGAACACAGTGGCACCATGCGGTCTGGACATTATACAGCCTACGTCAAATCACGACCCTCTACGCGCAATTATGTAGAAAATGGACTGGATGCTGGTTGTGAGTATCTGTGCTGTTGAGTTGGAGGTTTCGATGACCTTTATAGATTTATGTGAACATGCATTAATATTGGAGGCCGGAAAATCAGTTTGTGTGTGCTTAATGCAAATTGCATTTAGTTGGAAATAAAGTGACATTTAGATTATTATCTATTTCTAACCATCATCTGGTAGCAGGTCATGCTGAGGCCAGTAAAGGATCATGGTTTCACATCAGCGACAGCAGCGTCCATCCGGTTCCAGAGGCCAAAGTGCAGAGTTCCCAAGCCTACCTCCTGTTCTACGAGAAGATCTCATAACTCGCATGAGGAATAATCTTCAAAACAAAGGGCTGCTTGTGCTTTATTCCACTCTGCTGCTGCTGGGAAATCCTGTTAAAACACACTGCAAATGAATTGAAAACTTGAATCAAAGTCGTTTACATGAGCTTCATCTTTAATTTTTTCTCTGTTATCAGCTGTTGTTCAGGGGAAAGTTTTAATTCATCCAAACAAGATGCAGAACTTACTTGGGATCATTTTTTAAAATTGAGTTAATCATTTTCAGTGGTGATTCAAAAGCGATGAAATATTTTTTCTTACCTCTAGATCAGGATGGAACGGTTTGATAAGGCTTTGGTGTGGTTGTTTGCCTCATACAGCGTTTCTCAAGTATCTGCTGCCAAGACAGATAGTCATCTTGCATGAATCTCATGAAGAAAAGTCCTATTCCACCCCAACATTAAAGGTATATATAATTAATTCTCATTGTTATAAAGAAGTCTTATTTTTATTTATGTTTAGTAAATGATCATGGACACATTTTTAAATGGTATCAGTGTTAAAACTGTATTTAAAAATGCCACAATCTAAATAAATAATGGTCTTAGGAATAGGCATTTTTATATGCGAAATAGTCAAACTATTTTCGTTTAATTTTGGGGTGAAATATGACCAACATTATTTTACAGAGATTCATCCTTTTATCTCTAAAATGTAAAACTAAACTGAAATATATATTGGTACAATTTTATATTGCAATAAATACCTTACTGTCCTCAGTATAATGGCAAATGTTTTGTTTTCTAACATTCTAAGAAGGCTTAAGATACAAATAAATAAAACTGACAATTTTCACTTCTCAAAAGCGTCTGTGCGTCTCTTGTCAAAACTATACTCTGTGTTGTACAAGGAAACAATATTTTTGGGCGGCACTATTTACTGCGCATTAATAATAGCTATGTATGATACAATTTTACTTCCTCAAGGGGGCGCTCGACGGCTCAACAATCAGTACCCCATGTAGCTGCGCTCAAATATTAAGACGTTTTACGTTCCTTAGAAGAAACTTGTGTGCTAAAAACTTTAAACTTTCAATCTGATAAATTATTTTTATGTACATCAATATCTGGCGCATCAATCGCTGTAAAATTATAGACTAAAATCCCGTGTCCTTTCATCACAAACGACTGTGATTTTATTTTGTTAAAGCTTTTGTTTTGTATTATTTGTTTATAGTTATATTACATGTATAAATGGTGCTTTGCATGTAATGTCAGCACTTTGTACGTAATGTTGATATTTTATGTACTTTTATCTTTGGTACCTTGGCATTAATAATAATTTAAAAAAACGACTGTGATTAAATGAGAAAAGTAACAAACCCCACGTGACCTGGCCGTTCTCTCAGCAGTAGTATGAACAAACATTTACACCAGAATAATTTTGAGAAACGTTGAAAGCTACTAAACACACACACACACACACACACACACACACACACACACAGTGAAGAGTTAAAATTAAACTTTTAATTTCGCATACCTGACCAATCAGATCAGAACTTCCGGGCCACTTCGCCCCGCTTCCTTAATGTTTCCATCAAAGCATTTTTCCCGCTCTAGTTTCGTTTTCTTTCGCTATGGCGGGAGTTTAGAACGGAGCACGAGAGGGAACGGTCTCCACGGTAACCATCTAAGCCGGAAGTGCTGGGCTCACTGTAAGCAACAACAACAGATGTTCAAAACAAATGAAATCTACTCTGCATTCAGTTAATACAAACAAACAGTTTATTTAACGCCTCAGCGTGTGACGGAAATGCAAATGTTTTGTTAATGAGATTCACCGACGTCAAGTACTGTACCAGTGAGTTTTTGTCCGATGCACTGATTTAAATTTCCATGTTAATACCATTATATTTTTTGCAGAGCTTTTACCTGACCAAAAACATTTAAATGTCATTAAATTACGATTTAGCTATAATTAAGGTTAAACAATACGTTGTTTTGTCTCTGTCTTTCTGTTTGTCTTGTCTATCTACCTATCTGTCTGTCTATCTATATCTGTCTGTCTGTCTGTCTGTCTCTCTCAGTAATGTCCAGGTCAGTGATCTGTCCCCTGAGTGTAGGGGCCACGGCTCCGGAGTCTCTCTCCATCTTACAGCGGCGTCTTCAGACAGCGGAGCAGCAGACAGAGGAGTTAGTGAGGAGTCTGGGCTCTTTGGGAGCGTCTGCAGATCAGCTGCTCGTGAACTCTTCAGATGGGAGCTCCTCTAAGCGTCCCATCAGTCCTGTGAACATCCACCGGGCCCTGAGTGCCACAGGAGAGGGTTTGCTGTGGAGACAGTGTGAAACGCTGGTCGCACGAGTGTGCAGATTAGAAAGTGTTTTGCACGCTCTGAAACTCACCACCTTCCGTCTGGAGACGGACAGACAGCTCAATCCATCCAACATGGGTCAGTTTTCAGTGGTGCATGTGAATCTAAATGTGAATTATGCATCACAGCAGTATGGATATTTGAGATTTGCAATACATTACATTTAACAGTGTCATTAAATTATTAGTGTTTTTAAAATTGACTTTAGAAGAGCATTAGATGACAATAGAAGAGTCCAAATGTAAAAACAGGGTAAATGAGCATGCACAATAAAATATCCAATAAAAAAAAAAAATAATTATAAATATATAAATATATATATATATATATATATATATAGA
>NW_015546037.1:1113197-1115239 GCF_001515605.1 Sinocyclocheilus anshuiensis | reverse complement strand
CCCGCAACCTTTGGGTTACGAGTCCGACTCTCTAACCATTAGGCCACGACTTCCCTAAATCGTGGGATTTAGACCACATTTAGGCCGTTAGGCCTAAACCTAAAATTAACAGTGTTATTAAATTATTTGTGTTTTTAAAGATTGACTTTAGATGAGCATTAAATGACATTTATATACACCATTCATAGTGTAAACATTTTGGGGTCAAATATGACAGAGACATGACTTTACAGTCTTGAGATTCACTCATTTATTTAGAAAATGTAAAACCAAACTGATTTATTTTCAGAACTGTATATTGATTTTATATTGCAATAAATACCTGTAATAATAATTGTGCCCAAAAGTGAGCAAAACCATAGAACAAAATCTTCTAAAACTTACATTTTATACTGTAAAAACAGTATAAAATAAAGTCATTTTGTTAAATTATAAAAATGCAGAAAGTTTTCTGCTAAGGTTTCTATAAGATTATAGTAGATTATTGTATTTATAATTAGCTGTATATAAAAAAAAACAATAAAAGTCTATGCGGTGTCCCATTTACATAACTAAGTAAAGGTGTGTGTGTAAGAGATTTTCACATTCATTTTGTCAGCGTGCATCTGTGGGAGCAGTTTGTAATTGCCCTCTGTGTGTAGCGCGTCTGCAGGAGCGATTAGCCGCGCTGCAGGAGCAGCATGAGGAGGAGCAGTCCTCTTCACGGCAGGAGGTGCTGCAGTTACAGGATGAGCTGCAGCAGGCCTGTGAGCAGAGACAGGAGGCGCAGCGGGAGGTGCTCAGACTCAGGGAGGCGCTGGAGAACACCACCTCTGCTAAAGTAAAACAGCTTATGGGCTCATATTAATTAAGAGATTGCATGAAATGTTTGTGTGTAAAGATTATTAAATGAACCCATTCAGTTTTCAGGTGAAATGGAAACTAGTATTTATTTATATATTTAGAAACTATTTTAAGCAGTGTTTTTAGTGTCATGTATATGCTATTATAGTTTTCACTAATTAATTATTAATTAATTTAATATATAAATTAATTATTATTTTTGAATTCATTTATATTGTAATTTTTTAATTTTAATTTTGCATACATTTTTAGTAATTCTGTTATGTGCATTTGTCATCTTTGTTTGTTTTAATTCTTTCCTAAATATTTTAATATTAGTTTTTATTTTCGTTTTATTTCAGTTAGTCATTTTAGAACTACAAGGTCATATTAAAAAAGTTTCCTTTTCACCCAATCAGCCTAATTTCACTTTCAGATTTCTTTATTTTAATTAACGGAAACGTTTTACGATAACAACAATTTTCAAAGAGTTTTCAAAGAGTGTATATTCATGTTTTTCCCAGTTCAACCAATGAATCTTTATAATGTCATAAGTAAAATAGTTATTTCTATATCAGTTGATAGTTCTTGACCTCTGAAACTGTTCGCAGATGAAGGAGCAGATGGCGCGGGAGACCACAGCACTCTTGGAGGCTGAGCAATCCCACAATGCACTGCTGCTGAGAGTGGAGGAGATGGAGAGAGTGGTGGAGAGGGAGAGAAGACAGGTAAACTGAAGAAAAGACTAGTAAAGGTTCACATTCTCTCATTTATCGTGATCTTACTTCTTATCTGATTGATAAATGTACTTAAATGATCTTGAATCATGTGTCTTGTTGAGAAGAGGCTGCTTCTAAATGATCAGACCTTCACCTGATGGACGATAAAATGGGCCAAAACAAAACAACTAATTTAAGCTTTCTGCCCACTGTTTGCTGGTGTCTTGTCAGGTGGAGGTTCTTCAAGCAGACTGTCACGCCTTACGTACTGACAGACAGGCAAACAGGGCGGAGCTAAAGAAGAGGGAGGAGCTAATTCTGGGCCTGGAAAGAGAGTGTCGGGAGCTTCGAGACCAATCCGGTCAGAAACACTGAATTATGGGACATTTTAAACTATGTCTATACTACAGTATGTCTGTTGGTTGTGAAACTAAAGTGTTTTGTTTCCTCTCAGGAGTGAAGGAGACTCTGATATCACAGCTGACCAAAGAGATCAAGGTA
>NW_015546037.1:1109770-1113187 GCF_001515605.1 Sinocyclocheilus anshuiensis | reverse complement strand
ATATATATATATATATATATAGAGAGAGAGAGAGAGAGAGACTGATAACCACTGTGGTACCGATATAACATCCGTTTTTTTAATCTTTTCAAAACTTTTTACTGTTACTTATTTAGTTTTGAAGGTTAAAGGGTTATTAAACATTTCAGAAATGTATATTTTATTTTATATCACAATAAATACCTGTAGTGACAAATGCACCAAGATGTAAGCAAAACCTAAAAAAATCTTCCAAAATCTACTTTTATAGTGTAAAAACAGTATAACATAAACTGAATAAAGTCATTTTTTTTAGTATAGTATTTTTTGTTTTGTTTAGTATAGTTATAGTATAGTTTATAACTAGCTGTATATAAAAACAATGAAAAGTCTATGCAATGTCCCCATTAAGATAACTAAGCAAACGCGTGTGTGTTAGAGAGTTTTACACTAATTTTGTCAGCGTGCCTCTGTGGGAGCAGTTTCCAGTGTTTGTAATTTCCCTCTGTGTAGTGCATCGGAGGAGCTAATTCTGGGCCTGGAAAGAGAGTGTCGGGAGCTTCGAGACCAATCCGGTCAGAAACACTGAATTATGGGACATTTTAAACTATGTCTATACTACAGTATGTCTGTTGGTTGTGAAACTAAAGTGTTTTGTTTCCTCTCAGGAGTGAAGGAGACTCTGATATCACAGCTGACCAAAGAGATCAAGGTATGAGAACATGTGAGAGGGACACTGACGGCGGGAATGACACGTCTCATGATGTTTGTGTGTGTTTAGAGTGTGAAGACGGCTCTGCAGAAACAGCAGCAGGAGAACAGCAGACTCATCAGAGATGGACGAGACCTCAGAGCAGCTGCAGATCAAGTCCAGGTACACAAACACACACTCATGTTTTCTGGGGACATTCCATAGGCGTAATGGTTTTTATACTGTCCAAACTGCATTTTTCTATCACTATACACCAACCCTACACCTAAACCTACCCCTTACAGAAGGACAAGGATTTCAGATATTGCCATCTTTGTGGGGACATTTTGTCCCCATATCGTAGGGTTTACCAGGACCAAACACACACACACACTCCCTCATGATCAATTTAGCATTATATAATTATGTTAGCTCAACAAACCCAATATACTGCCATTGTACAAATTTGGATTAGAGCAATGGTTCCCAATTTTGTTTGGTCACATCTCTGTTTGAAAGTAGTGCTTACCCCCCTATAATCTAATTGTCTTAATATTATATATAATATATCAAATATTATATTATATATTATAATACTAAAGGGGACAAGGGGAAAAGAGTGAGCTGCAATATAAGGAATTAAATTGTACCTATTGAAGAATTTATGTGAAAGGAAAAAAAAAACATTAATTTCCTGCAATTTCTCTTGAGATTTTTTTTTTCTGACAAATTATGATTTTTTTTTTTTGACAAATACAAAAGAAAACAATTAAAACGTCATATGTTCTTTCTGTTTGTACTGTTTTGAATGATAAAACAAGGAAGATACTTCACTGGAAGATCAACTTTTCAGCATTGTTTTTAGTTTTTGTTTTCTGTGTTGCCAAACTGTACATAAAATATTTTAATTATTTATTGCATATCATAATAAAAAAAGAAAACAATTTTTTCTAAAATTTTAGCAGTTATGTTTAAATATTCTATGAAAAATAATTAATTTTCTGCCAGTTTCTCTGAGCTTTTCTGTGTTTCTGACAAAAAACAGCACAATTCTGTTGACAGTGAAAACTGCACACGTTCTTTTGTTTGAATAATGAAGTTACATGTTTCATTGGAAAATAAAACTGAATCAAAAGGCTTGCATTGTTCTGTTTATTTTTTGTTTATTTTCTGTGTTGCAAATATTTACATAAAGCTTTTTAATTATTAAAAAATGGGCTTTTACAATATTCCCAAATAAATTAATAAATAAAAACTGATACTGCAATATTAAAAGAATAACTCACCCAAAATAAAAAAATCCTTTCATATGCAAACCCATATGACTTTATCATCTGTGAAACTCAAGGAGGGATGAAAGGATGGTAATTGTAACTGTCAAGCTCCAAAAGCATATAAAAGTACTGTATAGTAATGTATATCATTCATATGTTCTATAACCTTCTGAAGTCATTCAAATAATATCTGTGAAAAACAGTCGGGCCGTTATTCATCTGGCTCATATGTATCTGTCCATCCATTCAGCTTTGTTAAGCCAAATAACATGATAAACTTTGCTCTTCTGATGTAAAAATGTGTGCGCTTGTTATGAATGAAGGTTATTGTAAGAAGTTAACCTCTTTCTTTCTCTCAGGTGTTGAATGAAGAGTTAGAGGTTCAGTGTTCAGAGCTGAGCACCGCACTTCATTCATTAACGCTGGAAAACACTCGACTACAGACAGAACATCACTGTAAAATTAAGGTATTTCAATTAAGCAACTTCATCATTTGATGGCATGAAAAACAATTGTACATTGGAATTGGCAAGGTGTCATAAGAAACAAAATAAGAATAATAGTAAAAGTTAAACAGTATTTAGCAAATTAGCACTAATTAAACAAGTGATTCAGAAGGATAATGATGGAAAATAATACTACATATGCCAGTAATAGCAAAACTGAACAGAAGTTCTGCTGATAGAGACAGTATTTCTCTCACACACTGCTGGGAATGTGTTGTTTGTTCAGGCGGAGCGAGATCGTGTGTTTAAACACCTTCAGGAGCAGGATCTGCTTTTAGACACAGCCAGAAGGAACATCCAGGCTGAACTACAGGGCACCATATCAGAGAAACTCACCCTGCAGAAAGAGCTGTGAGATACACACACAAATTCACTACTAGAAATCATTCACAGCGGGTGGATCGCGACCCACAGCAGGAAAAAGACAAACGCTTCCTATGTCTTTTTTTGCTGACGCCAAACGCTGTATCCAAGCAAACGCTAACATATTTTGACTTAAATTCATCTCACTTGTAGATTGTTAGATTTAGGCTGATGGCAACGTGTTGCGTGATCCTTGAAAACTAAAAGTAAACAACAAAATAGAAAATATGACTGTAAATCACAGTTCTGACATAATGTACTGTAAATGAGATCAGTATTTTAATGGTTGTAATCATCAGCTCTTTTAATTTCTCTCAAAGGGAGGCACTGAAAGCAGATCATGGCAAGCTGCAGCAGAGTTCCACCGTTGCCCAGGAGACAGCTGTCAATCATCAGCAGATGCTGGAACGCACCATCCAGAGGCTTCAGGGGGAGCTCAGCTGTGCCGTGAAAGATGATCAGATAAAGAGTGAGGTCAGCTGAAAGTTCTTTTATAAGTTCAAAGAAAAGGACGCGATGTTGTTTAAATGTACAGTGGGTACGGAAAGTATTCAGACCCCCTTAAATTTTTCACTCTTTGTTATATTGCAGCCATTTGCTAAAA
>NW_015546037.1:1101097-1109363 GCF_001515605.1 Sinocyclocheilus anshuiensis | reverse complement strand
TAGCAAATGGCTGCAATATAACAGAGTGAAAAATTTAAGGGGGTCTGAATACTTTCCGTACCCACTGTATATGAATGAAACAGATAAACAAATTCTGACCAGATGAATCATATTTGAAACATTTTTTTGTTTGTTTATTATTATTATCATTATTATTATTAGTAGTAGTAGTAGTAGTACCATATTTTTTATATTATATAATAAATTTAATAATAATATGTATCAATTATATATGACAAATTCTACATAATTACATAATTAATATACATATACACATTATATAATGTATTATAATTACTAGCATGCATATTGTTTTTAATACATTAATATTAATAATAATTGTAATAATTACAGTGACAATAACAAATGTAATAATAATAATAACAATACAAAATTGTATTAAATTATACTTAATTATATAATTAATATACATATGCAATGTATTATAATTATTAGCGTGATTAATTTTTTATAAGAATAAATTTTTTTTAATAAATTTATATGAATAATTGTTATAATTACAGTGACAATAACAAATGTAGTAATAATAATAACAACAATACAAAATTGTATTAAATTATAAATAATTATATAATTAATATACATATACATATTATACAATGTATTATAATTATTAGCATAATTAATTTTATAATAATACAGTTATTAAATTATTACAAGTATTAAAATTGTTATTAAAAATAATAATACAATATTTTATTTATTATACATTATACACACACATTACAGAATGTGTTGTAATTATTAATGTTACTAATTCATTGTTAATATATTGTTATTTTTATTCATACTTTTATTTATTCAAAAGCTGCCATTTTAGCAAAGCAATACAGCAACAAATGGTTGTGCACTAGCACTGAAATTCTTTTCACATCATACTAACAGCAGCTCTTAAAGGAATAGTTCACACAAAAATGAAAAATGTTGTCATCATTTACTCACCCTCGTGCCATTCCAAACCTGTATAAGTTTCTTTCTTATGTTGAACACAAAAGAAGATATTTAGAATTTTGAAGAACCAAACAGTTGTTGGTCCCCATTGACGTCCATAGTAGGGAAAGAAATACTATGGAAATCAGTGGGGACCATCATCTGTTTGATTATGACATAAGGGTGAGTAAATGGTGACAAAAACATTTTTGGGTGAACTATCCCTTTAACATTTGTAAAAACACTGTGCCACACAACCATTTGTGGCCCATTGCTTTAATGAACTCTTTATTTCCAAATCTCAGATGAACTCTGCAGTCATTTCGCTGGAAAAGGAGAAGAACATTCTGGAAACACAGCTGTCGGAGATCAAGGTACTGCTGACCAAATGTGAGGTCACTTCCAGTCTTTCTCTAGTGCATTCAGGAGATCAATTCAGTTCCTGGTTGAGTTTTTTAACTGAACTTCATTTCTTCTCCTGCATGCATTTGCTGGGTATAAAATGGAGCTCATTTCACCTGCTACACTGACTCCACTACAGCAATTACCATAAACATCCTCTTCATCCCTGTGATTGACAGGTGGAGTTGACCATGGTGAACTCAGCACTGCAGAAACAGAAGGAGGAGAACAAGGAGCTGATGGAGAGCCTGGCAGCCTTGGAGCATCAGCAGGTTTGAGATCAAAAGATCACAGAGTCAGATGCACGTCAAAGCAAAGTGCGCTTGTAAATCTCTCTCTCTCTCTCTTTCTCAGGTAACTCATCGTCAGGTAGAACAGATGCTCTGGGACTTGACAGACAGCAAGAACAAACTGGCCTACGAGAAGGGCAAGATGCAGGTCTGTTTCACACAGACAAACACATTTTGTATGTGTGACACGATGCTTGAAGAGTCACTTGATGAACACACACGTTATATGTCAGAAACACATCAGGCTTCAAATAAACAGACTCTGTGTGTGTGTGTGTGTGTGTGTGTTTATGTGTGTGTGTGTGTGTGTGTGTGTGTGTGTGTGTGTGTGTGTGTGTGTGTGTGTGTGTGTGTGTGTGTGTGTGTGTGTGTGTGTGTGTGTGTGTTTACACAGACACGAGTGCAGCAGATGGCTGCTGACCTGAAGACATTGAAAGCAGAATGTACTCAACACTGTCATAGTGCCGTCAGAATGAGAGTCCAAACAGCTGATAAAAACATCACAATAATCCACACCACTCCAGTCCATCAGTTAACATCTTGTGAAGCTAAAAACAGTTTATAGGAAATAAATCCATTATTTAAGGCGTTTAGACACTTCACAGCTCAAATAACCCTTTTTTTTTTTTTTTTTGTATGAAACAATTGTGAGAGTGCTTAAATATTTGCTCGTTTCTGGAGAATGTCTTGCCCCATAGACTTCCATTATAAGTGCATTACTGTAAACATGGTCTTTGTTTAAGTCAGTGATTGTTTGTAGTAACCAGCATTACTGTGTGTTGTGTGTTTGTCAGACTGCAGGCTATGAAAGAGATTCAGAGGCTTGAAGCTGAACTAGAGAATCACGACGCAAGGAGCAATGAGAAGGTTTAACGCACGCAAACACTCTTGATGACCAAATAAACAAGAGATGAGATCGAGGAGTTTAATTGTTTACATGCTCACATTTTTGAAGGTTGAATCTTTGCAAAAAGCACTTGATGAAGCTCAACTGGACAACAGGAAACTTTCCCAGAGTTTAGAGCAGGCCTTACAGGAAAACCACAATGCACAAGACAAATTAAACACCCTCAGCGAGAGGTGAGGGAATGTGAGTTTATGGCTTATGTCCACCATGTTTTCTTGAGTTTACATTATACGTGACTGCATCAGCAGGGAGGCGGAGCTTAAAGAGGCGAGGGCAGAGATTCGGCGATTGACAGAACATGTAGATTCACACAAGAGCTTGCTCAAAAGGGAAAAAGACTCTGGGAGAAAGTCAGCACAGAGGGTAATGTTAAAGAAATGATGTATTTTGATAATTTTGTACATTAATTAGTTATGTCTTGCTAGGTAGATTTTAATGTACAGCATTTACCGGTTTATATAAATGCTTTATAAATACATTTGAATTTTATTCAGTTCTACTCTGATTCAACTACTCCCGTTTTCTATATAGCTGAAGAAGGTGCTAAATTATGCATCGGCAAAGTCAGGTGACCTCTCACGAGCCAATCAGGAGCTTGGAGAGAAAGTGTCTGAGCTGGAGAAGCTTATATCCCATCAGAAGTCTCAATTGAATCAGTATCTGGGCAACAGAACAGCACTGAATCACTCTCTAAGAATCAAGGTGTGTCATTTTACCCACCGTCTGTGCTGGATGCAGGCTCTCTCACTGTAGTAATAACATCCCAGAATACACAAACTGAGTTTTTACATCGTCTTTGCCTTCACGACAGGATTTGGAAGCAGAAATTAAAAGTCTTGAAGAAGCAAAGGACGAATATAAGAGGAGGAGTCATGAACAGGTATATGTTCAAACCTGTTTATATACAAACAAGGGAAAATTGCCTCTCTAAAGGTTATGCTAAATCAAATATTTTCAAAATCCAATAGCTGATGTTTTTTTGAGTGACTACTCTGTCTTAACCTAATAAAGAATTATGTATCGTATTTGATAAGTGACTTTCTAAGGCCTCTACATCATTTACATAATTAATACTGCCCCAGAAAAACTTTTCTGTAGGATCTACTGCATGTCTTTTGCCCCCTTGAGGATTATCCATGCAAATCAATAAGTAGAAAAGCTTGCAATATCATTTCTAAATGTTGGCCTCCGAGTTGCAATACATGTTATTTGCTCGTTAAAGTAATGGAAAAAAATTACTTTCTTATTTATACTTTGTCACCTTGATATTTAATTAATATTTCATTATTTATAAAAAAAAAAAAGTGTTGAAATGCTGTATTTGAGGTAATACTTTTTAATAATGTATTTAATAGTGTATTATGTTGAGCACAGTAAAATTCATTTAAGTGTTAAGTTTAATTAATTTAAATTGAAATTTGCTTGGCTATATTTAGAGTGCTTTTCAATCTAATACTTTTTATAGTCTTTATATTATACATAATTATTATTACATATTACATATAAATATTCCTTGCAAAATAAAATACATTTAAGTATTATGCATAATTACAGGAACAGGTTTATTTAAAAATGTATCACCTGAATGTATTTTAGAATTTTTCTCTAGTGTACATCTGAAATGTCTTTTATAACCTTTTGTTAATTGTGTACCTTGTATAATTTATTCAGCGATCGCCATGAAAATAGCCTTGATGCTGGCATGGTGTTAAAAAGTGAATTAATAGGCTAAATAAATAATAACAGGAACATTGTTCATCGAACTTGATTTGAAGTTTAACCATAATAGTCTTGAAAAGTATTGTTGAAGGCAGAGAATTAGTACACAATCACTGCTTTAATAGCTTGAGCAGCTTAAAATGTTGCATTTCTAAATTCACCCTTTGAAGCACTGCTGATAAAAAATATTAGAACTAGAAACCAAAGAAAAAATGGGATTATCTGACTATAACCAACTTGCTGGACTACAGTGAACATCCTGACTAATCCCTGCTAAAGATGATATCTCGTGTGTGTGTGTTTCAGTCTCAGTCTTTGCTGCAGCTGCGCTCTGAGATGCTTTCTCTCCAGTCTGCGCTGCAGTGTCTGTCCTCCACTCAGCAGGGGGAGCTTAAGGCCGAAAGAGATCTCAATCACACGCTACAGGAGAAATGCCGGGTCAGCGCTCTCTTGTTCACCTTTAATCTGTGGCGCTGTCCCAAATGTTGACCTCAGCCCTTATGGTCCATGTGCAATTACATGGACTCGTAGAAGCAGGAGCCACAAGTACCCATCCTCCTTTTCTGCCCATGTCCATTTTTCTTCTTTCATCTCTTTCTCAGTTTGTTTGCTTTAGGATTCTCTTTCCATATCTCTTTTTTCCTTCCTCTGTAGCTTGCAGTATCAGCAGGCTACAGTTCCCTTCATCTTTCCTGTCTGTTACGCCCTTCAGGGCATCAATACTGCAAGACCAACAAAGTGCTGGAGAATTGCCATTATGTAAATGAATAATCAGGGGTATTGTGCTGATTGCTGCTGTTATTTGTGTGCAGCACCTGGAAGAGAGTTTGAAACGGCTCCAGGACGAGAGGGATGAGGCAGAAGTGAGACTCGGGGAAGTTTGTCTGGAGTCACAGCAGGTAAACAAACCCCAACAACATCCGTTTATACACTAGCAATAATAATAGAGATATATAATGAGAGAATTTTTATTGTTGAGTAAACTGAGTCTGAATGCTGTTGTGTTTCCAATGATCGTGTCTCTTGTTCCAACATTGTGAAATTGATGCTGGAAACCGTGTCAGATTTTAGGTTGCCGCCTCCTTCTCTGATCACAGCCAGTGTTGAAATCATGCAAGCTCTCCAGAGGATGGAAAATTCTTTGCCTTTGATTTGATTCCTTCGCTTCCATCCCGCTTCTCTGTTCCTCAGATCACAGAGAACATGGATGAGGACCACAGAGGGCTCTGCTCTAAATCTGAGAGCTTTAATGGCCAGACAGAACCACAGAAACTCACAGAGAGCTTGTGCAGGACGGGGAAAGACGCCACACGGTCCACTCCAGCTCAGGTAGCAAATATTGCTATACAATAGGTATACAAAATTCAGGTATACAAAACAAAAAATCAAGAAAATTATTTTATACTGTATTTGGTTGAGATCCATTAAAAAGGCTCCTAAAAATGCAATGATCAATTTCACAGAAGCATTTTTAGAAGAATTTTAACATAAGAAAATACATTTTCAAATGCTTTTTTTAAAAATGGAATTTAAAAGGATGTATTTATTTATTTATTTATTATTTTGATACACTTTACAATTTTCTTCTAAATAAATATACACTACTGTTCAAAAGTGTGGGGTCAGTAAGATTATCTTTTAAGGAATTTAATACTTGTATTCAGCAAGGATGCATTAAATTAATCAAAATTTGTTACAACAGATTTCTCTTGGTTTCCACAAAAATATGAAGCAACACAACTGTTTTTAACATTTAGTAAATCAGCATATGGGAATGATTTCTGAAGGATCATGTGACAATGAAGACTGGAGTAATGATGCTGAAAATTCAGCTTTCCATCACAGAAATAAATTACATTTTAAACTGTATTTAAATAGAAAACATAAATTTTACGTTGTAATAATATTTCACAATATTACTGATTTTAATGTGTTTTTATCCAATAAAAGCTTTAAAAATTGTTTTTCTATCAGTTTTTCCCCCCATAAAATTCTACCAAACTCAGACTTTTAAATGGAAGTTTATATTACAGATACAGAAAAAATATAGATATATGTTTGTCCAAAGTGTCTATTTTTACATTTATATTTAGTCATTTAGCAGACGCTTTTATCCAAAGCGACTTACATTTTTTGAGATTCAAATTCATTCAGCTTGCTCTCAATGACATCTCTGGTCTTTTGTGTTTTTATTCCTGACCTGAAGGCTGTTCTCTGTTTTTAGACTCGCGTTTGCTTTTTTGACCCTGAACTGGAGCCCTGGGCCTCAGCACTACAGCGCTGGGAGATCAAGAAAGAGCTGGGACACATCGCCGGCAGTTACAAACCCACAAGACACGTACGTGCGCTGACCACCTGATAACAGCCTCCACGGAGAAGTGCATCACAAACTCATAGATCATGCATGTAACCGGCTTGAAAAAATTCAGTTATCTATACAGTAGGTGTGTTTGTATGCAAGTACATATCAAGCATATTTAAAACATGTATTTTATTGCTTGAAACTAAAAAGTGCACTAGCAAAAATACATTGTGTGTGTGTGTGTGTAGAAAGACTGCTCATAAAATAAAGTGGAAACAGAGCTGCACTTTATGACCACGTGCCCTAATTACTCACAAATTACTCATGTTAAACATGTTTTTTTCCCTGCAGCCCGCAATAAAGTTATTCAGTTGCAATAAAATAAGGTCAAACTCTTATACCTGCAAAATGAAACTCCAGAAAGTACAAATATAACTGCAAGGGAGCTGAGGTCTTGCTGTAAAAAAGGGACAACCTCTATTATTTTGTCTGTATATTGCGTTATTGTATTTATATAATTGTTTTTATTGGTGTATCTTTTTTTATAGGTATATCTTTTTGTTGTCATGCCAATAAAGCTATTTGAACCTGAAAAGACAATAATATAGCAATTGCAATATAATAGAATTATTTTTTATTTTATTTTTATTTATTTATTATCATTGTATGCTGCTGTGACATGTAAATTTTGCTTAATAAAGTTGATCCAATCCCAAAAAATATTGTAAAAAAAAATGTGCGTGTGTGTGTGTATATATATATATGTATATATATGTATATACGATATCTCGATATTAATCATTCGCATTTTTACGGAACAATATCGATTCTTAAATCCCAAGAATCGATTAGTCTAGCCTGTTTTCAATTAATGGACGGAATATTGAAGGACATTTTCCATCCAATATATCGCAATAAGCATTGTGCTTTGGTACTTTTAATATGAAACGAAGTCTCAGATTTCAAATTCTGTCCATTGTATTGCAGTATTCAAACAATAAATGCCGTTTTGGCGCTGTTTAATGTGGAGTGACACTGGAGCGGCAGCGCGAGGCGCACATGAACTAATCATCTCCTCCACATTAATACCAGTTTCAGCACAAAATAATCATGACTAAACATCCGAAGGCAAGTTAAAAGAAAGAGTACAACTTTACAATCCGTATCCTTTCTCACATAATCGCTCAATCAGTGTTTCAGCCGCGCACAGACGTCAATATAACGTCTTGTAAACAATGCCACGTAACGTCACATTTACCTCAGAAATTAGTCAGATAGAAAAATAAACTGTAGAGGGTCATTTTGCTGCTAAATATATGCCATATAGCATATTCATTATCATTTTTATTGTTCTTCCATGTTTAATTTATGTTTGAATAAATCCAAGTTTTTATGACAGCCACCATTATGTTTATATTTAAAAAAAATATATATTTGAAGTAGAAATATTATGTAATTGTTACGTTCTTATTTTAAAAACTTAAGTGTAATTTTAACAAATCAGTCCATTTTAACCTTCAATATTATAGTAATGTACCAACTGACTCTCGTGTATATTTTACAGCTTTAGTAGAGAGATTTTTTCTTCCTTGAGAAAATTTGTCATGTACTGTACCTGGTATATATCCAAAATAATCGATATAGAATCGAATTGAATTAGTAATCGAATCGAATCGCAAGCTTGTGAATGAGAAT
>NW_015546037.1:1071713-1100456 GCF_001515605.1 Sinocyclocheilus anshuiensis | reverse complement strand
TAACCTAAATGTCATCTTTCACATCAAATTCTTACTTTGTTTCAATTAATTCAGTTAGAATAATAAGAAACTATAGAGTTGCTACCATTTAAATTAAATTAGTTTTAACAAACTCTATCTTTCCACTGCCGAGGAAGCTGCATCTGAAGTGGCATTAATAATTAATTAATTAATAATTTACTCATTTAGCAGGCGCTTTCATCCAAAGCGACTTACAGTGTATTCAGGCTATACATTTTTTTTTACCAGTATGTGTGTTTCCTGGGAATCGAACCCACGACTTTCTGCGCTGCAAACGCAATGTTCTACCACTGAGCTACAGGAACAATTTCCTTTCAAAAAGTTGGCATGTACTGTACCTGATATCCAAAGTAATCGATATTGGATCTAGACACACCAAGCACACAATACCTGAGACACACCAAGCACACAATAACTGAGACACCAAGCACAGAACCTGAGACACCAAGCACATAACCTGAGACACCAAGCACACAATACCTGAGACACCAAGCACACAAAACCTGAGACACCAAGCACACAAAGTCATATTTAAAATGAGAGAAAATGAAACAAACCGTTGAGTACCAACGAGATCATCGCCGCTTTCGCGGGCTTCACACGGAGCGTGTAAACTGCGCATGCTCCTTGACCTTGCGCTCAAACCACGCCCGCTTGATGTCGTCAGACCTGAAACACCCAGTATTTAGTCTGGTGCCGAATCGAATCGTGAAATTTGTGTCAAAACCCAGCCCTATATTATTGTAATATATTTTTTTATATTCTCTCTCTCTCTCTCTACTCTCTTAGAGAGTAATAATTATATTATTATTAATATTATTAATTACATTATGGGTTTTTAAAATATATTGTCAAGGGAATTCATGAATTCATTGCTCAAAAATTGAGCTTTTGGGTCCACGAACTGAACAGCTACCGTCTTCTCCCAAACCCCGCCCATCAGGGATATGTCAGCCAACCAGAACACGTAAAAAGCCAGCGCTTGTACTTTGATTGGCTAAAACCCTATGGACAACTCTGCAGTGTTGCCAAGTCCGTGGTTTTCCCGCGGAATTGGGATACTTTAACACTGTTGCCGCGGGTTGAAAAACGACCCAATAACGTGATATTTATCGCTGGAATGCGAATCTTACCAGGGGAACCCTGCCAAAACACGTGTATTTTATCCCCTGAACGCGATTTTTAACAGGGGAACCCCCTCGAAACGCTATTGGGCGGGTTTTGTTGTGAAAACCTGGCAACCCTGCTCCTCTGGTTCTTATTTGTTGTTTACAGAGGCTAGTGCTGTTACAGAGCTGTTATTTCTCAAGGCACATATCTGCTATATGTCACGTAATGGGTGTATTTTATGTTTGCTATTTAAAAAAAAACAGTTTGCAGCACCTATTTGAGCCTATGTGTAACAGACATAGATTGTAAAAAACAACAGAACAGAGCACTGTGGTCTGTCGTCTCTGTGTCTCCCCCTGTCGGTGGTAAGGAGTCACTGCCACTACAGATGTTTTCTTTTTTTCTTATTTCACCTCCTTTCCTCGTCTCGTGCCCCCGCAGACAGGGAGAGCGAGCTCGCGCCTCCTCCTCGGCCTCATCCTGCGCTGCCACGTAATCTCGCTCGAGCCCCCGCTCACTCACTCAAAGCCTCTGGGAACCGAGACAGCGACTGCGGAAGATTAAAAACACACTGTACGAAAGCCCTCCGGCGGGTGTAGCGGAGCGCAGACTGCTGCGGTAAGCGAAAAGCACGTGGAAGTGTTCCCGCGAGCGCACGAGACGCAGTCCACATTTAGCGCGAGCGCAAGCAACAGGGCGATCCATGTGTGTGAAGTGGAGCCGGATAGTTTTCAAGTCGTTTGCATGCAACAGGTCGTTGATTTGTTGTCGGCAGCAACTCGTTTGATTGCAAACACTGACGCGCCGCAACTTCGATGCAGAAGAGAAAGTGTGCGGCTGCTCCTGCTGTCATGCGCTGGATTTCTAGTATGTTCTGTACTGTATTAGCCTGATCTGAGAGCTGGACTTGGGACTTTACTTGTCTCAAAGCCAGTTTTAGTGTGTTTTGAGCAGAGATACTGAGAACTGTAACTTTTGTTTTCAAGTTCAACACAAGATATCACACCCAACTGTACAACTGATTCGTTATGTGACATTATGAATCAGCATGAATTTACAGTATGACATATCATGTTCATGTTGTGCTGTATTGTGCATGGTGGGTTTGGGATGTTGTGTAGGTTTGTTATAGAGTGAGTTAAGGTCATCTAGCACATTATTAACAAGTTGTCCACCAACAAATGAGATTTCATCGAATCAACCTATATGGTAATGTTTCACACTAGACCAATATAGTCAAAACATTTCATCAAAGTTGTCCTAAAACCAAAATGCGTTCTTGTCTTAGGACAACTTTGATGAACTTTTTTGATCTACTTCAAATGTTGACTACTGTATATCATCAGCCAGGTCAATAATAGAACATAATTTTGTGGCATTGTGAATTAATACAACATTTTAGCCATAGAAGTTTCTGAATTAAATACTTTTCTAGTTTGTGAGCAAATCAATTCATTTGAATTGGTTCTTTTCATTCCCAGATGTCCCAGATTAACCGAACTCACCTGAGCTGATCTGCAAGAAACTACGTTGACTTGGGTTTTGTTTGTAAAAGTGTTTAATTGAACTGTGTATAGGGTTTTTTTCCCCTCAAGTAAGTAGTTCATTATGGGACACACTTAATGTGCGCACAAAATCAAAAAGATTCAGGATACAACACCCAGTTCCTGTTTGTTTGGGTGGGAATTGTGTCCGAGGCTGCTGTTCTGCTTCATTCTGTATGTGTGCGCGCTGCTGCATTCCCACGTTCAGATTTCTTACTGCTGGCCTTTGCTCAGTTGCCATGACTACGGGTGAAAAAACTTGCTAAAGCTGTGAAGCCACAGATATGGAGCAATATTTCATATTATTTTGTAGGGACAGCATCCTACAGTGTGACATGGTGTACTCAATGTGAAACATTTTTCAATTATTATGCACGCACAATTTATACTTAAAAATGAATTTGTTCACACTTCAGGATCATGTCATAGAAAAAAATAAAAATAAAAGTTTTATGTATGAATAATATATTAATATTATCATTTATTAATAAGAGTATTAATATTTTTAATATACACTCCTAGTATCCTCCTTATCAAAATGTAATAACTTGCTGTGCCTCTGAAACAACTTTTCTGCTGACTTCACAATCCAGTCAAATCCTAATGGATGAAATCAAGTTCTTTTAATAATTATTATTATGCATGTATAATTCATATGATGTACTTAAAAATTTGTCACACTGCAGCATCATTCAACGGATTAAAAACCTAAAGTCAACAAAAAAATGTGTATTATTTATTAATGATATATAAATATGATCATTTATTAAAGGTATATATTAATAATTTTTTAATATACATTCCTGGTAATGTTGTGCAGAATTCATCAGTGCACATTATTACAAAACAAATCTTTGGAATTACAAATTAAAATCCAATCAAATTTCACCCTATCTTTTTCTCATTAAATATTCTACGTCACTCTTAAAAATGTGTCGAGCACAAAAAGCATCTAAAAATACATTTAAACCTGAAATCAAAATTTGTCAATTCTTTTAGGTACTTAGTCATTAATTACTTTAGAAGTACATTGCTACAACTTTACAAATGTTTATTTATGTGCTGCAATTAAAAAAAAAAAATCTTAAATTGTATGTGTTTTCACAGGACCGTGTATTTTGGGTTTTCATCTGGGATCGCCGGTGACCCGCTGTGTGGAAACGCACTGAGCCATGCGGCAGTTGAAGGGCAAGGCGAAGAAGGAGTCGTGGAAGGACAAAAAGGAGCGCAAACAGGCCATGCAGGAGGCACGGGAGCAGGTGACGACGGTCGTTCTACCGACGCTCGCCGTGCTCGTCCTGCTCATCGTCCTCTTCGTCTACGTGGCGACGAGACCCGGAGCCATCGAGTAAAAAGACTCCAAACAGCCAAATCTCCCCTGTCCTCGTCTTTCTCCTTCATTTCCCCTTGTTCCTTCCCAATGAATGAACTGGACATGGATGGATTGATAAAGGAGTGGTTTTCAGTGCCATGTTTGGAGTGTGTTAAAAGAGTCTTCCGTTTTGGCTTCTGAAAGAGCGCCTCTCCCAGTCACCAGCATTCGTGTCTGTGGCGGCCATGTTGGCTCCAAATGCATTTACAGGGTTCTAGTTTCATGCCAAAGCACCTGAGACGCAGCAGACTCGGACTGACCCAGGAACCTGGCCAGATCTGATGCCTCTGTGCTCAGTACAAATGAGAAGTGACTGTAGGATTGCACATGTCTGTAGCATGCAAACTTATGCACACACACACACATAAATCCACAAATGAACATTGATGGGCGTCACATGAAACCATTAATGACTGAAATGAATGTTACCCAGAATGTATATTTCTGAATGCTCCTTACCGAATGCCTCTTAACAAGCAGTTGCTGATGTTTTTGGCTGAAGTGTGTGTGTGTGTGTGTGTGTGTGTGTGAGCAGATGCACCATGGAGTGCATGTTTCTATGACACATCTGTGATATACAATCCCAGCAGCAAACATACTCTTATTTTAAAATATATTCCAGCAGGACTTGGATTTGAAAATGTGCCTTAACTTTTAATGACGTAACAGCGTTTGAAGTGTTAATAAAGATATAGGAAGCCATGCTGACTGCTTTAAGTATGGTTTTAATAAGACTCTGTGTTTAGATGTTTCACGTCTCTTTTGGAAAATTCTCTTGGAAACTTTGCTTTTGCTGACAAAACTTTTTGTGTTTTCTTGCAAAAAAAGAAATATATATAGAAATATCGTTTTTCATGCAAAAGCTTTGCAAGCACATGCATTTAAATACAATTTATTCTCTCGTCTCCCTCTTGCAAAAGTATTTTGATCCCCTGAAGAACTTTACATTCACTTACACAAATATTAAAATATGCAAATGTTTCATGAGTGTACACATTTTAATATAGTATTCCTCCCATCTCTCTTGCGCACAAAATAAAAATTTGTTCCCCTGAGAAATTCTGCATTTGCTTGCAAAACTTTTCATGCTCTTTTACAAAAGTAATACAATTCCCGTAAAACTTTGCATTCACTCACAAAAGCATTGAACTATAGTTTTTACTCCCACTTCATATTTACTCGCACTTCACACAAAATGTTTACGAACAAAAAAAATATTGAAATACTTTTGCTTTGCATAAGGGCTCTACTTAAACCAAACTAGAGTGTTTAATGTCTTCTGGCTACATTAGACAAACTACACACTTTCTCTGCTCGCAGGAGAAGAACTTTTCAAATTTATTAGCAATTCCAAAAAATTGGTTTTAAGAAAATTGCACCTTTGGGGATTCGCTCATATAAAATCAAATTATTTGATTAAATAATAAATTATATATATTACTGCTATATGCATTATACAAAATTGCACTACCATACGATAATTGAAATATCACTGGCATACGTGATTATTGTATTGATATTTACGATTTTGTTTTTTGAATGCTAACACAGTTCTCAGGAGAAAACTTCTTAAGGAGACAGCCAGGTAACAAAAAATAAAATAAAAATAAAAAATTAGCTGCTAGCGAAACAAAATGAATGAAATCTAGTGAAATATTCTATATCTGAAATCTGTATGTTGACTAGTCTAGTCTAAACAGTTTATGCAACCGGCCCCAGGACATTACCATAGGGGCCAATACACAGCGGCTGTATTAGTGTCGCGGCCCCTTTAAGGAGCTGCTCCGTCCTGACGCCAGTGACGTGGAGCGCATAGTTTGTGTGTGAGATCCTGTGATGATGTTCACTGTCTGGTTGAGTCTCATCCGCTGTGATCCACTACAGATCTCCAGCGGGACTCATCTTCATTGACGGGGGGCTCCTTTCCAATGGCATGCCTTCAGTTTAGGCTTGAGTCATCTGATCGCGCGGGTTGTTCGGTGCGGATGTAGGATCCAGCACAGGGCCGGTGATGGTTGTGCATGAAGCCGGAGAGAGCAACAGAGGAGCGGCTGTGATTTCTGCGCTCCTTCGGTAAAGACGCCTCCACTTCCACTACTGAACCCATCACTCTATACAGCTTATAATGCACTGCATAATCAACATTTAACACTTGATATTGCTTTATTTTTAAACTGTAAGTTAAAGTTATTGTTAACCATTTTGTTGTGTGTTTGATATATTTAATGAAGCGATTCATATATTTTAAAGATGAGTTTTTAGTAAACACATTTATTTAAAATTTTAAATATATTTCTATTGTATATTGTGTAAATATTTTTTATAAAAAATATGTATGTGTGTGTATATATATATATATATATATATATATATATATATGTGTGTGTGTGTGTGTGTGTGTATGTATATGTGTATATATATATATATATATATATATATATTTTGTACTAAACACCAATTTTTAGTAAACACATTTTATTAAAAAAATTCAGTAAATAAACTTTAGATGCATTTTCTATTCTAGTAAACAAAATGTCTGTTATATATTGTGTAGTATTGTTTGCATAACAATTATAGTAGTATTATATGCATTATATGTACTATTATGCACAAACACATGTATATGTTTATATATAAAATTGTAAAACTTAAAAGTACATCTTTAAATATTAAATATATATTGTAATACAACTTTTTAATAAACACCTTTATTTTATATTATTTTATGTATTGTTTGTGTAACTATTAAATAGATTGTATTATTATTATGATTATTATGTAAGATATATAATATAATATAATATATTATTCCCATACATTTGGGTTTAATAGTAAATTTGGTAACTTTACTATTACTCTAAAATGCGAAAAATAGTCATGATAAAGAATAGGTGTGTCCAAACGTAAGTCTTGTAGTTTGCATGTATAGTATTTGCAACACAATATGCATATTATTTATATGCTTTTTACTGCTTAATTAGAAGCTGCTTTGGCATTTCGTTGTTTAATGTAATTACAAAGAGAAGTCAGTTTTAAATTGTCACATGAGTGTGCCACAACAGTGAAATGTTGTGTAGTTTTTGAGTTTTCCGTCTATCATGTGTTTGGATTGTAATGAGTGTGTGAGTTTGTCTACAGCTGATTCCCCGTGTGTCAACTCATCAGAAAACACAACACACCCGCAACATAATCAGCTTCAGCGGGTTTGAATAAACACCTTCCAGATGAGCAGCACAAGATGCCAGCACCTGAACAACTAGGTAATGATGTGTGTTTTACAACACAGATCACACTACATGAGTTTCATGCATCTCTCTACACTAACAAAAAAGCACCACAGTACTACCATGTAAGTGTAAATTTAAACTATTTTAATAAACACCATAACTTTTTATTAAAACACAATTATTTTATTTATTATAAATATATAATAAATACATTATTTATTATTTTATTTTATTTAAAAAGTAAAAAATATTTCAGTGTGTAATATTGTTTTAATAACATTTATTATTATTATGCATTTTTATGTATATACTATGCATTTTTGTGTATGTATGGTATTTTATGTATATATAAAAATGTTTTAAAAATATTTATTGAAATGTAAAAAAAAAAAAAGTAAAATAAACATACATATATTTATATATTTTAGGTGTTGAACGACTTCTGATTTTTTAAAGTCGACTTTTGTCTGATGTTTCTCACAGATTTCTGCTCGTTCTAAATCAGATACAGATAAAGGAGCACAGTAAAGATTACATTCATATGAATGCATTAGTGAGAGCGATTACGTGTCTGAATTAATTCTACCTGGCAGCGTCTCTCTACTAATAGTGAAGCTGTAGGATTTAGTTATTAAGAAATATATGCTTGAACTTTTCAGTTTCAAAGCTATTTTGATTCTGTGTGCGTGATGTACGCGCTACTGTCTGTAGCCTATGTGTGTGCGTTACAGCGCAGCAGCGCATTAGATTAGAACTGCGATTAATTTACCTGTACAATAAGCTGTTTAAAACGTGCATTCTCCCGTTCAATTTCGAGCATCCAGTAATATAATCTCACATGTCTTGTGGAGCGCTTTCAGAGTATGCATTTATTTGTCATTTTAACTGTTTGGAAGAGGAGCGTAAAAGGGAAGTCCTTCAAAGATGTCTTATACTGTTGCACCCTCTATAGGACCAGCGACTAGTCGACGTCAAGCTTAAAGCATCGTGGCAGAGCATTGAAGTCGACTAGTGGATTAGTCGGTGCAACCCCTAATATATTTAAATTCTATAAAAGTGTTTTTTTAACACCACTTAGTTGTGAAATGTTCATTTAATTTGACCTACACCACTGCTTTCTCAGCAGAGACACTTGTGTCCTTTAAACTTTAGGGCAGCGTTACCTCTCTCTTTGGTTTGTGGTTGACCTGTTTTGATCACCAGATACATGGCCTGAAAACACAGCGTCCACATGAGGCTGAGCGGACAGACTATTTTGAGCTGCTCAGGTGTTTCTTAATGAACTGAATAAAGCACCAGGCTGCTGTTTTTAAGCAGACCTGTTTTTATTTTTTAATTAATGAGCTAGATCGATTAATTAGGCCATGCATTTAATACTGCATTAGATCTAATGCCTTTAAGCCTGTGATTTTATTTCAAATATGACATGGAGCAGACATGGAGGTGATGACCCCTCTGATGGAGGAAGCAGGAGGTGAGGAGGAGGAAGATGTAGACGTAGATGAAGACTCCGAGCACCTGCCACAAGGCATCACGTGAGTCTCACCTGGTGTCTCACATCAGGGTTTCTTTTGTAGTTTATAGGTGTTTGTTTGCAAACAACAATTTCATCTGTAACAAAAAAAATGTGTATACATAAACAGCATCATATTGTAACCTCTATCATTTCTGACATCTCTCTGATTTAATTAACAACATTAATGTGGACAAAACATCTGTTTTCTCTGTTCCTCAGGTTTACTCAAACCCTGCTGCATCTCTTAAAGGGGAATATCGGCACAGGGTTGCTTGGGCTTCCTCTAGCAGTGAAGAATGCTGGGATAGTGGTATGTAACATCTCATCTTCCTCTGTGAAAACTTATGAGTGATAAACCCAGTCTAGATCAAACAGACCCTAGCTTTTCTTCTTCTCAAAGTCCAAAACTGACCCTGAATCTGACTTACAGACTCTAAAAACCTGAAAATGCTTGAGGGGAGTAATCAATGTATTTGTTGTTCCCACAAAATACAGTTGCAGCTTTATTGCCCCTGTAATTAGATTCGTTTGTTTTGACCATCATGTCCTGATCGCCGGATACTGACTGTTTAATGGCTGGACAGGTTCACATGTGAGTTTAAAACGGGTCAGACTGGTTTACAGTCTAAACTTGTATAGTCTGTAATGTTTGCTGACAGCCCAACTGATGTTGGTTTGTAAACGTGTCAGTCCACAAACTCTATTGCCGTTATAAAGACCTCATACAGTAAGCAAAGGTTATGCTGAGAGAGAACGATAAGGCTTTATTGCTCTAGAGAAGACACTTAAAAAATGTACATTTAGTCATTTTGCTTTTGTTAATTGTATAATAAATAAAAAGAAAACAAATAGATAGAATACAAAAAGATTTGAGAAGCTAGTGTTAGTTAGTTTTTTTTTTTTTTTAAAGGGGTCATATGATGCGGTTTAAATTTTTCCTTTCTCTTCTGGTCGCTGAGGAAATACATCAACTTCGCATGTGGTTGCCGCAGGCCCGCCGGCCACGCCGTTCTCAAGCCCGCCCGCCTCTGCTCACTCTAGCCCGCCGTGTGTTATGTTGTGAAAGCGAAACTACTTTATTTGGACATCCAAAAGAGGACACGACTAGAAATCAGTGGTTAAGTTGTTTAACTTAAATGGTTTTAGCAAATGGCTGCAATATAACAAAGAGTGAAACATTTAAGGGGGTCTGAATACTTTCCGTACCCACTGTATATATATATATATATAAAAATCAAGAATGACTAAAAATGTCATAAACACGGCAGAATTACTCAAATGAAAATGAAAAATTTTTTTTGATTCAAAATATGAATAAAAATCGTAATAGTATCTCAATTATACTAAAACAACACTGACTATTAACATTGGAATTATTGGAAAGTGTTTTTATATTTAAAGTTTTAGCAAATTTTTTTTTTTGTCTACATGCGACATTGTCTATCAGTTTTTATGTCAGTTTTACTTATTTTAGTTAATCTAAGTGAAAATGAGAAATGTTGTCTTGGCAACTAAATGACAAATACGTTTATTAATAAGATTATTATTAATGTTTTTTATTTTTTCATTTATTTATTTTTTGTCATTTATTTATTTTTATGCATTTATTTGTTTATTTATTGTCAGATGAACCCCTTTGACCTAAAATACTTACTTGAAGACCCCTTATAATTTAATATTTCAATAATGTATTTGCATGATCACAGTTCTGTGATATAGGTTAATTGGGACATGCTGGGCATACAGGTTTTTATTGTTTTATAAAGTTGTTTTATGGTTCTATTTACATTTTAATGATTTAAATATGATCTTTTTATCCACTTGTGATCCACTCTTGTTTCAGTCCTATTCTTCTCTCTGCTTCCTGCCATTCTTCACTTTACCAGGATAATAGACAAAAATAACCCCCAAAATGCTAAAGTGACACAAAGCAGGTGTTCATCCAAGCCTTTAGATAAAGCATCACACAGTTCAGGTGACCAAAGGTGACTCTCAGATGATTGTGGCCCACTGGTGAAGGTTTTTTTCTTTGAAACTGTTCTGGAATTCTAAGCAGACGTTTGATCCTGTTGGTGACGGAGAACTGAAGCAAGCAAAACACACCTGCAGTGAGAGCTGAATAAAGAGACTGCATGTAGCATTCCTGATGGGTAACCTGGAAACAGAGCTCATTATCTGTTCAAATGAACATCAGAGTCTCAGATGGTTTGTAAAATGATGAAAGTCGTAGGGTTTTTGCAGTCGGCTCAAAGATTTGAAGCGTGCATATTGTGCATTCTGAACGCAGCGGTTTCTAGCGTGTGGACTTTCCTGCAGTCTGGATGTCTGTGTGTGCGTTCACACTTCTTGCGTGCATTCAAACGCGATCAAAGACCTGTCCCTCGGGTCTGACTACAGGAAGCGCAGGCTGCTGCATCAGTGTTGGAGTGAAGAGTTGTCAACTTCAGGATCATCAGTGTGCTGTCACATGTTTGCCAAGTGATGGCAGTGAGGATATATTATGGACTAGAGAGATCAATATATTGACTAGACCAATAAATTAGATGATATTTGGCTGTTTGGGGATTATTGCGTCAGGGTTATTATAAATAACTAAAACCTTAAACATTCACACCTGCTTTGTGTGAAAATAGTATTTTTGGGGATTAGTTTGGTCTGTTATCCTGGTGATATGAATGATGAATGTCAGTAGAGAGAAGTAGTAATTAGACTGAGACCTGAGTGGATGAAAAGCTAATATTGAAATAAAAATATAAATAAAACCATGAAAAAAAAGAACTTAATGTCAAGACTGCATGCCATGTGACCATTAACCAACATCACAGAACTGTGATCATGTGAATGCATTGTTCAATTATTGAAATATGAAATTCTCAGGGGTCTTTAAGTAAATATTTTAGGTCAAAGAGATTCAGCTGACTCAAAACTAATAATAAAAAAAAACGTATATCTTATAACTTATCATAGAGGAGAAACAATAATGTACAGTATGTGGAAAATAATGTGTTTTTTGAATCTTAAACCGCATAAACACATTTCATTACACCAAATTAATTAAATAATACTTTTAATTATTTAATACATTAAATAATGTTCTTTTTAGCAACATCATATGACCCCTTTAAAATGTCTAAAACACACAATTCTCTGTTTTTTCTCAAGCTCGGTCCAGTTAGTCTGCTTCTGATGGGCGTTGTGTGCGTTCACTGCATGCACATCCTGGTCAACTGCAGTCATCAGCTCAGTGAGCGGTAAGAATGCACCAATCACAGCCCACCGCCTCACTCACCACAGCCAATCACATTTCAGCTTCTGTTTTTGTTTTCTTTTTGAGTCCTGGCCTGATGTTTAAAGATGTAGTTGAAAAGAAATGTGAGGGCGAGACTTTTTTATTGATGGAGAAGTGGATTGATTTTGAAAAGCAGAACTAGGACTAGGCATAACTAAACATGGTTTCTGTGGTGAATCAGGTTTTCTGATCAGTGATTTATTTTCTCAATAAAATACTAATTTCACAGTGGAGCTGGGGTGCGGTGGCTGATGGCCATGCTTATATTTTACATATTAAGCCTTGGTGCTAACATGAGCGACCTAGGTTTGAGTTTTTTTAGTCAGGGTTGTTATAGTTAAAACTGATACTAAAATTAAAACATTTTAAAAAATGTTACTTGAATGAAAATAAACATTAACTGAAAAAAATATAAAAAAATTTATTTCAAGTAGTTGCAAAAAGCAAAATTGTCATACTAAAATAACTAAAACGAGAAGTAAAGTAAAAACTGTGTAGACATATATATACAGTGGGTACGGAAAGTATTCAGACCCCCTTAAGGAAGCGCAGGCTGCTGCATCAGTGTTGGAGTGAAGAGTTGTCAACTTCAGGATCATCAGTGTGCTGTCACATGTTTGCCAAGTGATGGCAGTGAGGATATATTATGGACTAGAGAGATCAATATATTGACTAGACCAATAAATTAGATGATATTTGGCTGTTTGGGGATTATTGCGTCAGGGTTATTATAAATAACTAAAACCTTAAACATTCACACCTGCTTTGTGTGAAAATAGTATTTTTGGGGATTAGTTTGGTCTGTTATCCTGGTGATATGAATGATGAATGTCAGTAGAGAGAAGTAGTAATTAGACTGAGACCTGAGTGGATGAAAAGCTAATATTGAAATAAAAATATAAATAAAACCATGAAAAAAAAGAACTTAATGTCAAGACTGCATGCCATGTGACCATTAACCAACATCACAGAACTGTGATCATGTGAATGCATTGTTCAATTATTGAAATATGAAATTCTCAGGGGTCTTTAAGTAAATATTTTAGGTCAAAGAGATTCAGCTGACTCAAAACTAATAATAAAAAAAAACGTATATCTTATAACTTATAGCATCATTACTCCAGTCTTCAGTGTCACGTGATCCTTCTGAAATCATTCTAATATGCTGATTTGATGCTCAAGAAACATTTCTGATTATTATCAATGTTGAAAACATTTGTGCTGCTTCATATTTTTGTGTAAACCATGATGCATTTTTTTTTTTAGGATTCTTAGAGTAATAGAAATTTATTTGAAATAGAACACTTTTGTCATATTATAAATGTCTTTTAATTGTAATTGTCACCAAAGCATTAGGGGTCAGTTTAGTCTCCAACCACATACAATATGAGTGTCAAATGTGGTGAACTTTTTTGTCCTTCCTCCTTTATTGAAGTGTTTTGACCGTATTTCTCCCTCTAGAATTATACAAAAAGCTGATTTTTTTCTGCGCTGCTTTGTTCTTGAAGAATATTTGCCTGTGTTTCTCTTTCTGTCTGTCTCTCTTTCCTCACAGGTTGAAGCGTTCCCCCCTCGGTTACAGCGACACGGTTGCAGTTGCCATGGAGATGAGTTCCTCCCAGTGCCTGAGGAGAGGTGCTCATTTTGGGAGGTGAGCTATCCCATCATGCAGTTCATTGGCATGACACCCCCCCCACATGTGCATATGTGATAGAGAGAGAGAGGGAAGGCAAGAGGGCAAATGTCTGTGCTTGAATGAATATATTCATAGACTGAGCGTGTGTAAGGCTGGCCACGGGGACTTGGGGCAAAAATGCCAATAAATTGGACAAAAATGCCCCTGCACAAACAAATTAAATATATTACGTCTGTTGCTAACAAAGTGTATATGAATAGACAGTGTCGATTGCGGCATTAAATTAAGATCTGCTGCACCGTATTTCATTTTAGACGTTTTTACAGTATTGCGCATTTTAACCAATCACACACATATCTGTTGAGCTTAGGAATGCAATGGCCAATCAGAAAAGTTGAGATGAGTCGTCGTTCTAGTGATGGAAATTTTGATTTGACCATTTCTTCATATTACATAAATACACCAGCAGGTGGCGAAAAAGAGTGTCTTATGTGTTATGTCTTAAGCCAACGAACGAATTTACTTGTTACAAAAAACTGATTTGGCTTTATTAAAATGTGTGCATAATCTACTCATTAAATAGCCTAAATAAAGTCTAAATAAGTTGTTCAGATGACCAAAGCACAAGGTTTTCTTGCATAATTAACATTTTAATTGTTTGGTCAGACATTTACACATTCATAAATCGGGGTTATGTTCTGTATGCTAAATATGAATATATAAACAAGCGTATGTGCACAGTACCTATAACTGCGCTTTGCATCCGCTTTCTGCTGATTGCTGATCGAGATTGAATCACATGCTAAATGGCCGACTGACCCGGTGACTGATTGTCGAGATTGAATCACATGCTAAATGGCCGACTGACCCGGTACACTCTCATTCATTTCGTTCACGAACGAGAAGATCTCTCTCGTTCAGACGCAAAAGAAACTCGTTCAGTGAAGGGCGTATGCGTTCACTACATTCAACAAATCACATGCTCCGTCACATCTCATACTCGAAGGCTATTGGCTCGAGGTTTAGTCATTCTTTGACAGGATGAAACAGTCCACAGAGCTACCCGGTTCACTGATCTGCGCATGCGCTGCTAATAGCACCGCGCTGCTCTGCAGGGAGGAATTTCAGTGAACGAGAAATATGAGTCAATGGATTACGTGAACAAGAACGATTCGTTCACCTAAAAGATTCGTTCATAAAGAACAATTCGTTCACGAACGTAACATCACTACATCGTTCAAACTCGTCAGTTTTGTTGAGTGCGCGCGCGTTTGCTGACTTGCGAATTCTCTCATCATAACAAAGCGCAGATGTACGTACAATGTAAGTAAGAGATTAATTTCACAGTGTATACAGCTTCAGTGATTATAACCATAGTTTTGTTTTTTTGAGAGTGCTTAAACTCGCGATAGATCAATGTTAGTGATAATGTCACTTTCTATGTATAATTTATTCGCTGTTTTAAAACCGTGGAAAGGAAACGTTATATAGCCTAATTATCAATTTCTAACATTTTTATTAAATTGTAATCACGTTAAATACAAATTCAGTCCCATTAAACTTTTTTTTTTTAGCCTACATGACATTCATGTCTGGTTCTTGCCTAAAAAGACGGGTTTATGATGTTTAATACATTTGGCTGCTTTTAGCCTTACCCTGGAGTTGGTTCACCCTCTGCCTATGAATATATTCATTAGAGAGCGGAGGGACAGGACGCTGCCTGCAGTGATCTGATGTCCCACACACAAAGAGACCTCGCGCCCGGAATCTTAAAAAGATCTGTCCTACCAGGAAATGCTGCCTCATTTTTATCTCTGTCCAAAGATAATATCATGCATACTGAAACATAAACCCCTGATGAAGATGCTACTACTACTACTATTTCTACTACTTAAAAAATGTATAATAATAATAATAATAACTATTATTATTATTGTTATTATTATATTTAAATTATATTAAATTGAATTAAAATGAACAAAAATGTAAATAAATTAACATTTTATATAGCAGAAACTTCTCTCATCATTTAGTGTTTTGAATGATAATATACTGCATACTGAAAATTAAATTCTATACTATAAGTACATTATTATACTTTACTAATACTGCATATAAAAAAAAATTTAAATATACAAAACAATTAATAAAATATAAACGTATAAGAAGAAGAATTATAATACAAATGATTATTATTAAATAATATTAAGTATTAATAGTTAACAAATAAAGCTATTTATTCTGACAATAAACAACTCACCCTCACGTGTTTACAAACCCGTAAGATTGTTTGTGAAAAAGCCTGAAATCACATCGCTATTTTTTATTTATTTATTCATTTTTTGACACTTTTTGGTGCTTTGGCATCTTTTTAAAAATCTTAATTCATGAAAAAGACCTTGATCTTTAAATGTTCTTTTAAAAATGGGTTTCGAACAACATAGGGTTGAGTAATTCATGATGGAATTTCATTATTACTTATTTAATCATTAAATATGTCAGCATTATTTATATTCTATTATAGTTTATATTAATATTTTGAATTAGCTTTTATTTTCATATTTGTTTAGATACATTAAATATATTTTATTATTTGTGTATTTTTATTTTTATAAAATTTCATTATTTTTATTTAATATTTTCTTAATTTTGTACTTAGTTTTGTACTTTTTTAAAATATTTCTAAGTAGTTTTGTTTTTATTTCAGGTATTTATTTCCATTTGACAGTTTTTAGGTTTATTTTTAATTAAAATTTTTAACTTAAATTAATAGAATTTATTATTTTAACATTTCCAGTAGTTGGAAATTTACCTTTGTAATTTAAATCTGTTTAAATTTGATCTTATTTCATCTTTATTTCAATAAAGAAAACAGTTTTTAACAGATTTAATTTTCACTCAAATCAATATCTTTTCCAGGCACTTGGTGAATTTCTTCCTGGTTTTGACCCAGCTGGGCTTCTGTAGCGTTTATTTTGTGTTCCTGGCTGAGAACATTAAACAGGTATGTGTGAGAGTAGAGCTCCAGAAGTTCATTTTCTCCATCGATGAACTGATTTTGATTATGTGACAGAGCTGGAGCCAATGAAAATGAATAGAAAGACATATTTCCAGAATGAAGACCAGCAGCTGCCAATCACAGCTATTGTTTGAATGTTACAGTCAATCAAACTCTTGAAGTCACAGCAGTGTGTGTGTGTGTGTGTGTGTGTGTGTGTTAGGTGATGGAGGGAACTCATCTGAACAGCTCTGTGGAGACTGTGCTGTTATACTCCAACAGCTCAGAGGAGGGCGCCATCTCCCCCACAGCGTCTTCTGTCGCCGTGGCTACAGGGCTGGACCTGCGGCTCTACATGGTCTTCCTCCTTCCCTTCATCATCGCTCTGACCTTCATCAGAGACCTGAGGAACATGGCTGCCCTCTCCGCCATCGCCAACCTCTGTATGGCTGTCAGCCTCGTCCTCATCTTCTCATATATACTCAACGTAAGTGTGTGTGCGTGTGTGAGAACTGCGCGATTTGAGGGAAAATTGAAGTGCGCTTTTATTTTTCCCAAATTAAAATTGTGATTGCGATTTAAAATACATTTTTTATAAAGCTCCAGGTCTGCTGTGATTATATAGCAATATGACTATAAAATAATAATAATAATAATTATTAATACTACTATTACTACTAAACAAAACTATTAAAATAATAATATTTTTATTGTATTATTTCACTGTAAAATCAAGTATTTTATAAAATTATGTACTAAATAATAATAATAACAATAATTATTATTAAACAAAATGATTAAAATAAGAGATATTATTATTGTGATATTTAACTGTAAAATTATAAATCAAGTTAATAACCAAATAAAATAATAATAATAATAATGATAATTATTACAACAATACTACAGCGAGAATAAAAGTTACACCTTCTTTCTTTGCGTGAACATTTGGGCGGCGTTATGCAAATCTTCCCACATTGTTACGTAGACATGTGGGGGCGTGTTAGAACGAGCCGTTTTAGGTAGGTGTGGCTGACTCTTAACTTTTATAAAGAATATCTCTTTGGATTTGAGACTTTAGTCTTTGCAACTTTACAGATCTTCTTTATGGACCAAGAGCTTGCAAAACTTCAAAGAGAAAGGAAAAATTGAAATCGCATCATATGACCCCTTTAAAACACAGCCTTTGTGATTTGATAATTGCACTAAGCCATATTGCACTTTTGGTTTTCTTCTGACCTTGTGTGTATGTGTGGTCTCATATATCCACTTTTGTAGTCAGGAATCTTCATTGTTCAGCCTAGGAACACGACTGATACAAGCCTTTGCATGCAAACGCTCACAAATTGCAAGAAGCCACCAAATCACATTGGAGGCATTTTTCTGTATGCATCAGATTGTCAGGGCTGTGGGCGGCTGACACTGGCTCTTTACATGCATTGTTCCTGTAACGTGTGTGTGTGTGTGTGTCTTTCATCCTCTACTATGCTACAAAGAAAGACTGCAATTATAATCCTGATGTGAAACTATATCATGCATTTTACCATCTCTGGCTGTCTGTAGGATGTGAGTGATCCCAGACGTCTGCCGTACGCCTCCACTTGGAGGAAGTTTCCCTTCTTCTTTGGAACAGCTATATTTGCCTTTGAGGGAATTGGAGTGGTGAGATGACGATTCAGCTTTTATTTATGTGATTTTGATTTGACGTTGCCTATGTAATTTTTTATTTTGATCAGTTTTTCCTTTGGTATTGAAGAAATTATGTATAATTATAACACACTAATTTGAAATTGTAGTAATATTTTAAAATATTACTGTGTTTATGATCAAATAAATGCAGTCTTGATGAGCATAATAGATTTCCCAGCCCCAAACTCTTGAACAGTATGCTTCTTGCTTTTTCTATGGTCTAATTTTTAATTTTCATAACCCTTTCCCCCCTTTTTAAATTATATGTATAAAAAAAACTACAGGTGATTGTTTAAGATTTCTTTCAAAAACATTCAACATTTCTATTGTTTTTTTCCTTTGGTATTAAATGTATTATTATTATTATTATTATCATTATTATCTTTATTTATTTATTTTTTACACTGAGTTAGTTGCAATGCAGTATGGGATTTTTTAAATTATTATAATTTTTATTTTTTTTACATTTACATTAATATATCTGGTAGATGCTTTTATCCAAAACATCTTGCATATTTTCAGTGCAATATTAAAATAAAAATAATAATAATAATATGCATTTTACATCTTTCCCCATAATAAAATTTCTATATTTTTTCCTCTGCTGGAAAGTCAGGGAAAGACAAAAGTGGATTTTTTTCTTTCTTTCACCATTAGAACAAAATTTTCTTTTAGTTCTTGAAAATGTTATTAAAGCATATTAAACTAAAGTGCTGATACTTGCAGATTCCCTGATTCATGCATTCCCTGGGAACTGAACGCATGACCTTGCCGTTGCAAGCGTCATTCTTAGCTGTTTGAGCTACAGGACGCATGATTTGTTTCTGAATTCGATCAAAGGAAGGCTTCTTAGAAGACAGCATCATCTTGCACACAAATTTTTGGACTTGGCTTTGTGCATGTGACGCCTGGAGCAAAGCTTCACCGCCTACTATTCAATCTTCTGTATTTTTCTCTCTCGCTTGCTTTGTGTAGGTTCTTCCACTGGAGAATCAAATGAGGGAACCAAAGCGATTCCCTCAAGCCCTCAACATCGGCATGGGCGTCATCATCGTCCTTTACGTGACCCTGGCGACGCTGGGATACCTCCGCTTCAGAGACGACATCAAAGGAAGCATCACGCTTAACCTTCCACATGATTCCTGGTAAATATGCCACATACTCACTTAAAAAGTCCGCCAGTCATTAGAGAGGTGATGTGAATTTCTCTGAAAGTTCAAAAGAACAGCGTTTAGTTCACATTTGAATTATAAATGCCTTTACGGTTGATTTACTTTAATGCATTCTTGCTGAATAAAAGTATAATAAAATAGTATAAATCAATACAAATAAATTGATCCACATTGAACTTTAGTGCTCATGTGGGAAAGTCGGGTTCAATTCCGGCCTGCATCATGTTCCAATATGACTCTCCAAAAGCTGAAAAATAAAAATGTAAAGTCCCATCCATCACATCTGAGTGTTACGTCAGTTCAGTTTAGTTATCGCAGCACTCTGCTATAGTGGAGTTAAATTCAGAGAACTAATATTAAACTCCTGGCTGGAGTCTTTGAAGCATCCTCTGCGTTCACTGTCAGAAACATCTCGAGTGATTGATCGCAGCTCACAGCGACTTAAGATCAAATTACAGCGAAATCAAAACCAGCTGCTTTCAAGTTCAGCTTTAACTAAAGCCTGCCATTTCCAACTCACTTTCATGGAGACTTTTATTAGCAGTTAACGTATTTCTAGATCTCATTAGCATCCTGTCAGCTGAGGACAATCTGCCACCAGAGCCAATATCTGATTCAACATCTGGGGCAAGTTCAAGCTCAAACCGGTCTGCACCGTTTTGCTACGGTTTCCGGTTTGAACGACATGTTTCCTGGAAACGGTGTGCAACGGGGTTTGAGATGCGTTTTCTCTTGTTTGGTGGCTGTGTCAAACATGTCAGCCCAATCAGCAGCAGCATGTATATAAACCACACGGTATTAAAGAGATAGCTAGCACAATGTAATTAACATCGAAATAAATTCACAAGAGCAAGTATATTGTTTGCAAGGGTGTTCAACGCATCACCGTTTCCATTTAAAAAACGTTTTGTACCGTTTTTGTCGGGGCTGAACGCAGCCCTGGTTTGTTGACATATCCAGCAGTGACGGCAGTGTGACATGCATCTGAAACTGTAAAACAACTGTTTTTTTTTTTTATTAAAATTATGCATATAGATTTTTAATGACATCTGCGAGACTGCTGTATTTTATATTTAAAAATGAATCTGGCAAACTGCAGGACTGGTTAAGTGATGAAACAGGAATAAAACAATGGAACAAAATGCTTTTTTGAATCAATTAATTGAAACAAATCAGCTCATAAGAGTCATTTGTTCATGAATCAGACTTTACTGATCATGCTGTAAGCTTGTTGTATTTAACTTTTTTTTTCATCTTGCATTAATAAACATTTATTTTATATTTATTTATACATTTTATATATATTCTGCTATTTGAGTTACTGAGTTTGGGGTCAGTTTATTTTATTTTATTTATTTTATAAATTTATACTTTTATTCTGTAAGGATGCATTTAATTGATCAGTAAAGTAAAGACATTTATAATGTTAAAAATATTTTTTATTTCAAATAAATTTAGTTCTTTTGAACTTTCTATTCATCGAAGAATCCTGAAATGCATCACGGTTTCCACAAAAATATGAAGCAGCACAACTATTTTAAACATTGATAATAATCAGAAATGTTTCTTTAGCAGCAAATCAGCACATTAGAATGATTTCTGAAGGATCATATGACACTGAAGATTGGAGTAATGATGCTGAAAATTCAGCTTTGATCACAGGAATAAAATTACATTTTAAAATATTCTCAAATAGAAAGTTATTTTAAATTAATAATATTTCATGATATTAGTTTTAATTTATTTTTAATCAAATAAATTCAACCTTAGTGAGCATAAGAGACTTCTTTTAAAACAATAAAACATTTTATGCACTCCTAACTTTTGAACATTAGCGTAATTCTTTTATTATTTGCTATCATTAAGTTTACATTTTTTTAATGGAGTTCTAAACTGGTTCTCATTTTTCCCATCTCTTGTGTTGAAATCAGCATAGTGCAAGCTAATGATTTTTCAACAAACTCTGCGTTGAGTTTCATTTGAAGTCGTGTTGAAATCCTGCATTGCATCATTGGCGTTCTTCAACCCTTAATTGCACATTCTGTGGTTTCTGACTGGATCTGTTTTCTGTTTCTCTGCAGCATTCATGTGTGTGTGTGTGTGTGTTGCAGGTCTAATCAGCTGGTGAAGGTCTTGTACTCGTTCGGTGTGTTTGTGAGTTTTGCGGTGCAGTTTTTCGTGCCGGCGGAGATTCTGGTTCCGCCCGTGTGTGAGCGCGTCAGGAAGAGCTGGAGACGGGTGGCTGATCTCAGCCTGCGAGCGCTGCTTGTCTGTCTCACCTGTGAGTGAACACACACACACACACACATGCTCTCATCCAAAAAACTGTGAACCGCCACAATAAACAGCATTTTAAGGAATCATAGTCGTGTCTTTTATGCTGAAAGCAATCCCAGAATGCATTGTCTCAAGCTCAGTGAAAACAAAAAATGGTGAATCAAAAGAAGAGAAAAGTTGTATTGCAAGCATACTGGTATTTTAATCAATAAATTCCATTTAAAAAATAGATCTGCACCATTAGTTTAGTATGTAGGCAGTTCATCTTGTTATGCTCCTTATTCATCGTCCTCTTTGTTTCCTTGCTGTTTTCTCTGCACTTCTTCCACCCACCCATCCATCCGTTTGTTCTGTTCCTTGCTTCCCTCATTTTTTCCCTATTCCTATCTTCTCATCCTAATCCTGCCTCGAGTATTCATTGGTGATGAGAGGAGAGATAGTGGAGGTTTGTTCCCCTCCCAAAATGATGGATGGATGCTGTGAACCATTGTAAACCTGAAGGCTTTTGGATTAGTTTGATATATGTTTTTTATCTTTGGAAAAATTGAGTTTGTCACTGAACCGTGAACCACACAGAGACCTAAAATATGAATATAAATATTTGTTTAACACCGTCAGTCATGCAGGTACAAGTGAAAGAGCGTTTGCTATGGAGGAAGAGATGAATGTTGCAGGAATTGTGTGCACACGCCAGAGAGTGAATGAAAAAGTGAGTGATGGTGTGTGTTTTTGTTTTAGAAACGGAGAAAAATGGAGCGAGACTGTGTGACGCAAACTGTTAAAGAGCAGGTCATATGGCATTTTAAAGTGTCCTAAAATTGTGTTGGAGTCTACAACAGGTTTAAATGCATCTAAGGTCAGAAAACATTGTCATTTTCTCAGAATATACATTTAATATTAGAGTCATTTGCCAATGATTTCTAAACGGTTTGTTCCAAGCAAGTTCGGAGCAAACCCCTCCCTTCCATAAGCCTACTCTGCTCTGATTGGTCAGCTGGCCAAGCCTGCTGTGATTGGCACAGAGAGGAGTCCTTGAGCAAGTTAGCGAGCGCTACCATTGACAAAGCACCTTTGCGTAAAACAATAATATAGTGCTCCAATCCGTTCTTATAATAATGACAGAAAATACAAAAACACTTATGCAAGCGAATTGTGCCCACAGCTAAAGTTTAGCTGCTAAACTGTGAACACTTAAAACAATAATGGTGGATACGTTAGCCGAGTGCTAACGTGACTGAGGAAGCAATAGTTTGTAAACCAAAATATGTCTACTGTAATGTTTGAAGAACGACAGACAAAAGACGCTCTGTCTTAACTTTTAATCAGAACATCTCCCGCATTAACCCTATAACTGCTGGTGCAGCAAAATAAACCGCAATTTCACAATGATTATAAAGTCTGTGTGCTACACTACATTCTTTATTATTAAACGAAGTAATTAGAACAACGGCAGTCTACATTAATCAACACATTCTTAGGAAATATTGGGTTCACTGCGAATTATCAGAACTACTTCAGTAAGACAATAATATCGTGCTTTACCGCGTCTTCTCAACATGATGTAAACACACTAACTAGCGGAAGTGTTTGTGGGCAGGTCAGACTTGCGGGCAGGCGGGGATTATTACCCAGTGACGTGTACCAGTAACAGGCAAAAGATTCGAAAATATGACGACTCGTTAAGGCGATTCAGAATCGACTCTCTCTTTTGAGAGACAATATCTTTATTTATCATGCACTTTTTTGATTAACAACTTTGCAGATTGTTTTCATTTAAGGATAGCTACATTATAAACTGCAAAAGAGATATTTTTCAAAAACCCATATGACCTGCTCTTTAAAACAGGATCTACCTGTCAGCGGTATTTTAATGTTATTTATATACTATTATAGTATTTATTAATATTTTGAATGTTTCCATTTTTATAGTTTCAGTTTTCATTTTCATTATTTATACATTCATCAAGTTATCATTCTAGCTATTCATTGTTCTGTCTGTTGATCTGTTTATTATTCCATTCATCGATCATTCCTTCATCCATTCATCCATCATTCATTCCTTCATCCATTTTCATTCTATCCATCTATTCATCATCGTTCATTCCGTTATCCATACATCCATCTACTGTTCATTCTATCAGTCTCTCCATCCATCATTCTATCCATCCATTGTTCATTCATTCGTTATCCATCCATCATTCATTCCATCTATTCTCCATCCCATTCCATTATCTCCATCTATTCACATCTGTTCATCCATAGTTCATCTCTTCATCTATTGTTCATTCTGTCAGTCTATCCATTCATCATTTATTCCATCCATCCATCCATTGTTCATTCTGTCAGTCTATCAATCCATCGTTTATTCCATCCATCCATCCATCATTCTATCCATCCATCCATTTTTCATTCATTCATCCATCCATCGTTCATTCCATCCATCCATTGTTAATAATATCCATCTATTCATCAGTCATTCACTCATTCATCCATCCATCCATCCATTGTTTATTGTCAGTCCATTCATCCATCTATCCATCCATTGTTTATTCAATCCATCATACATTTTTCATTCTGTCAGTCCGTCCATCTGTCCATCCATCCATTGTTCATTCCTTCATCCATCTATCCACTCGTCCATTCTGTCCATTCTTTATTCCTTCATCCATCCATCCATCCATTCTGTCCATCCTTTATTCCTTCATCCATCCATGCATTGTTCATTCCTTCATCCAGCCATCATCCACTCATCCATTCTGTCCATCCTTTATTCCTTCATCCATCCATGTATTGTTCATTCCTTCATCCATCCATCCATCCAGTCATCCATTCTGTCCATCCTTTATTCCTTCATCCATCCATCCATCCACTCATCCATTCTGTCCATCCTTTATTCCTTCATCCATCCATGTATTGTTCATTCCTTCATCCATCCATCCATCCACTCATCCATTCTGTCCATCCTTTATTCCTTCATCCATCCATGTATTGTTCATTCCTTCATCCATCCATCCATCCACTCATCCATTCTGTCCATCCTTTATTCCTTCATCCATCCATTGTTTATTCCTTCATCCATCTATCCACCCATCCGTTCTGTCCAACCATTGTTCATTCTATCACTCTAGCAATCTATCTAGCTTTCCTATGGTTCAAACTATTCTTTGAGCTCACTATCCATCTATCTCTTTAGTCATTCTAGCTATTTTTTATCATTCTATCCATTGTTCTAGCTATAGTTTTAGACATCATATCAGCTATTAGTCTATTATTAAAGCTATTGTTTTGGCTGTTATTAATAGTAACTATCATTCTACCATTTGTTCTAAGCACCTATTGTTCCAGGTATTGTTTTTGCTATTTATCATTGTAGCTATTTTTTAGCAACCTATCTTTCTAGCAATCTACCATTCCAGCGATTGATGTTGTAGCTATCTATCATTCTATGTAGATACAATCTTTCTTCCTTCCTTCCCTCCCCAGTGGCCCTGCTCACTATTAATTTGTCGGTCTTTTGTTCTCTCCATCTCTCTGGTCTCCTTGGACATATCACTTTCTCCGCTTATAAGATTTCTTTTATTGCATCCATGACTTTCTTTCTCTCTTTTGTCTTGACTTGTCGGTCACTGGCTGCTCCGTCTCTCTCTTCAAAGTTTCAAGTTGCAGCATGGCGACATGAAAAAACATGGACACCATTATTTAAAGAAAAGAGCTTATATTTTTAAAAGGCTGGGAAAAGTCATAAGAATAAATGCAATTTTGAAGCCCTTCATGCTTTATGAGCAAATTGCTCTTTTTCAAGGCAGTCTATAAAATCTTATCCAGCAGTCACAAACACCTGAAAAATTAATGACTTCATTAATTGTAAATGATTTTAAATTAAAATGATATCAAATTTAAATATATCACTTGTATATCAAATTAAAATTAATTAAAAAATTAAAAAATATTTAAATTCAGAAAATGTCAAATATTTTTTATTCGTATTAAAATATGGATTTTTTTTTAAATGTTATTTATCTACAAAAATTTTCATAGGTCAAAAGGTGTGCGTTTTTCTTTAATTAAATATATTTTTAGAGAGATGATTCTAATAATTATATATAATTTGTGAATACAGAGTTTAAAGATTAAAATTTTAAAATAAAGTAAAATAAAAAAATTAAATAAAAAAAATATTCATTTAATTATCTAACATTTATCTTTAAATATCACATGCATCTTGTAGGTCTGTTGGAGCATTTGATGTTGTATGTAGCTCTTCTGAGGAAGTTCTAGAAGAGGCCCGTGGAAGTGCTGTTGAACGGGGTAATGAGCTCTGAAGGTTGCGGGTCTGTGGCCCGTGTTGGTAGATAAAAAGATGAAGTTCTCATTCTGTCACTCGTTCATGCTGTCTTTTATCTCTCTCTGTGTTCTTTGTGCCTGACGTGCTTCCTCCCTCTTTCCCTGGCCCAAGGCCGTCACCCCTCTGAGTGCTGTGATAGATTAGTGGGCGTGTTGTGTGTATGGGTATACATGTGTGTGTGTGTGTGGGTGCTGTGTTTTATATAGTGTGTATGTCTTTTATGGTGTGTGTGAGTGCTGGGGCAGAGTTGAGGGACTCATTCAGTGTCTTCTCATTTATCTCTGTTTTCCTGAGGCTCTGTGAATTATTACCTGCCTGCCCTACGGAGACAGGCCCATCATGGAGCTCTCCTCTGAGGCCTGTCGCAGAGGTCCGTGATAGGGCTTATCATGCACCTGCATGCTGAGGCCCTTCGTTCCGAGACGTTCTCCAAGAAGCCTCTGGCTTTGAGGTGTTTGTTTAGGAAGTTAAGTGGTTAAGGCTCAGTGGTAACCCAAAGGTTGCTGGTTAAATCACCTCAAGGATCAAGCTATGTAATCTCAGATTGATGCACTTTTCATGGTTATTATGGTCTTATAATATATTTTAATTAATATTTTGAATTTGGTTTTATTTTTGTATTTTCCTTAGCAATTTTGTTGTGCATTTTTGTCATTTTTAATATTTTTTCAATGTCTGTATATTTTTTATTGATTGATTTAATATTATTATTATTATTATCTTGTTTTATTTTTATTTTAATACTATAACAAACTAAACAAATTTGTTCAGTTAGAAAATGTATTAAATAAAATAAGAATAAAACTAATAAAATAAAATAAGAATAATTTAACAATAAAATTACTGAAATAGAAGTTTAATAAAAAAATGTAAATACATTTAAGATTTTTTAAAAATATTTTATTTCAGTTTTAGTTAACAATAAGGCTGACTATATATTTAGATATTATGATTCTAATAATGAGAATTTATGTTTTAAATGTTTAAGAGTTTAAAATGTAAAATTAATTAATAATAAATTAATATAATAAATAATAAATATATAAAAATACAAAATAAATTGTAATCATATTGAAATTATTTATTTAATATTTATCTTTAAACTCGATAATGCTGACTTAGATTGTTTCTAAAACTATTTCATATTCTCTCTCTATGAAGTAGCAATAGTGATGCTTGCTTCATCAGTACCCATAAAACATCACATTCCTTAATTATTATTCATATTTGGTTATTTGCATTCTTGTTTGTTCATTTTTAGATTTCTATTTTGAACATGGGTCCATGTGTTGGTGTTGGTTTATCTCTCATATCATGTACCAAACTGTCAAACTATCCTGAGGGTGGCAGTAGCACACAGAGAGGAGAAACTGAAGCGTTCATGCGTGTTTGTGAGATAGTGTTCAGAATGCATGAGTGAGAGCGAGAACCCAGTGTGTGTTACATGTTACTGGTTTCGTCTGCAACAGAGAGAAGGAGAGAGAGAGAGAGACAGGGAGAAGATGTAGCTTAGAGAGCAGGTGTGTGACACTTCACACTCGAGTCTCATGAATTAAACATATGTGTACAGCCTAAGTGTGTGTGTGTGCTTTTTATAAAAGGCTGCTGGGAACGTTTACAGTCATTCCACTAAAAGCTGTATGTGTGTGTGGATATAAATTGTTGTGCCTTTGTTTTCAGCGAAAAGAGAAGGGGTTTTGTCTTCCACATCAGCAGAAAAGATGAATATTGATTTAGTCCTTCAGCCACGATCCTCTGCATACACCCGTCCACAAACCACAAAACCAATCAAGAGTTAAACACACACACATTGCAGTTCGAAACCACAGGGTTAAATTTGTGCTTTTTGCACAAACTGCTCAGAAATAACATGTCTCCATCTGCATCTTTTTTTCTTTATTATAATTAGTGTTGACCATAAATATAAAACTTGGATATGCAATATGCCTTGTAGTGCAAACAAGCAAAATTGACCAAAATTTTGGCCCTAGCAACCACTCACAACACCTCAGCAACACCATAGCAACCACCCACAATACATTAGCGACTGCATTGTAATGGTGTACTAGTGATGGGAGAAACTAAGCTTTTCGAAGCATTGAATCAATTGAACCAATTGCTTCGAAAAATGATTCCATGTTTCGAAGCACTTGAAACAGCACATGCTGACGACAACGTTGTAAAAGCATCAAGAGCTCAGACCAAACTTACAAAACAAATGTTAATTTTTAAAAATAAATAATAAATACTTAAATACTATTAAATATTAGTGCTTGTGTTGTGTTTTATTTAAGTATAATCAAACCCTTAACACACAATGAAGTAAATTAATTATTTAATTAATTAATTGATTTATGTCATTTTTTAATTAATTGTTTTCATTAGAGCTGCAAAACCAGCAGGCAAGAGTAGTGTTATCAGTCAGGAGAAGGAGGTGGATTTAATTCTATCGTAAGCTCATTTTGTTATTTTTAAGGTATGTGATTTGTTGGTTGAAAGCAGGGGCGTAGCCATCATTTCAGAAGTGAGGGGGACAGAAATGTTTTA